>NW_012130111.1:137731-143891 GCF_000143395.1 Atta cephalotes | reverse complement strand
ATTATATAGGTTAATCGGCACGAACTTTCCGGACAACCCAATATATATATATATATAGTTGAATAGATTATTTTATAGTTATTGCAACTATATAGTTGCTCTATATCTTGTTTCTGAATGCATCGCTGTATTTTTTCTTAACAAATTTAATTCTGAATTGCAACAAATACAAATTTGATTGAATTATGATAAATATGATTCAATAAATACACCAAAATAAGATTTTTAAAACAATACAAATGAACATAAAGAAAAACGAAATAGTTATTCATGAAATCATTAACATAATCGTTCTATCATCGCTGCTACTGCAGCTCCGGTTGCAGTTACGAGAGGACGGTAGTGATGGTGGCGGCGGTGGCGGCGACAGCGACGGCGGCGTCGGCGGTGGTAGCGGCGGCGACGGCGATGGAAGCAGCAACGGCGGAGGAGGACGGAGGTGGAACGGAAGCGTGGGTTCCCAGATCGATAGTTGCGCGGCCGTGCAACCGACGAGTGCTTCTCTCGTTGTGTCGACGTCGTCGTCGACGACGACGACGACGATGCCGACGATGCCGACGATGCCGCCACCGCCGCCGCCGTCGTCGTCATCGACGACGACGAAACGTCGATACGCTCGCACGTGCACCGCCATCGTTTCCGCATCGTCCGAAAGCGCGAGCGTTTCTCTCTGCTGAGAGACGGAAGGTTGGGTAAAGAGGAAAACGGGACGGAACGAGGGGGAAGAGAGAGGAAGGAGATGTAAAACAATGCTTCACTGCCGTTTTGTAATATCTCCCACTCGCTGTGACGAGAGAGACGAGGCTTTCCGGCTCGTCGATGCAAACGCTCCGTGTTAATGGAGTGCAAGAATCTCGTGAATATCGCTGGCTTTTCGTAAATACAATAAAATAATTGGGCAACGAAGAAACCATTGTCAATTTTTAACGCAGATTTGTGTGTATTTTTTTGTGTGCTAATATTTATGTTTTTGAAAAAAAATGTTGTCATTATAAGTTCATTACAAACTTGAGATTTGTTATAAAAATTTTTCAAAATTTTTGTTTAAATTTTTTTTATTAGAAATCTTCGGCTTACATATAATTATCTATATTGATATTAATTACATCTATTACATCTTACCCTTGATATTAATTATGTGTATGTCTATCAAAATTCTTTATATTTCATTTGCGCAACACATTATTATGATGATAAAAACAAAAATTTATCAATGATAAGTTTATCATTTTAGAAGCCAATTTTTTTTAATTTTCGAAAAGTCCGTAATAAAGCAATCCCGTTTTGCTATACTCAAGTATTCGAAATTTTATAAGATTCAAGAATTTCAAAACGACAAAGATTCTCTAGCAGAACTAGAAATTCTGTGGCGAAAGGAGAACTTACAAATCGCGGGATATGATATGGAAAAAGCTCGGTAATGCCTTGCGAGACGTGAACGAGTTCAGTATAGTTTTTACTTCCTGTGCTTTCGTGCATTGAAAATGTGGGGAATCACTGACATAATGTGTCGACGAGTCGGGAGATCCTCGAGAAGGAAGTTACAGTGAAGCGATGTGCATGCGCCTTGGGAGCTAGCGCGAATCTCTTAAAGCGGGATATCCCGATATCATGAGCTTTAGGTACATTCATATTACAGGACTCTCGCATGATTTAAAATCTCATGTTCTACTGTAAAAGCAATTTTTGCGTTTAATTCTTGTTATTTCTTGTTTTTTCTTTAACAAATTTTTTCAAATTTTATTTACTTATTGAAATTTAAAAAATATTTTTCTTTCATGGGAAAATAAGAGTATTTATTAAAATTCGCGCGAATTCAGACAATAATAATGAAACTCTACAATCCGCTTGGAACTATTTCGCTAAATAAAGTCCTCTTGGTATCGATTAAGGGCGTGAAAAGGGAGTACAGAAAAGGGAAGATCATCGATCGATTATACAGTTTCATTGAACTGCAACATGATCGAATGTAGGACAACATTGCGAGCATCTTGGCTCACCGACATCGTTACCGATTTAGACCTATCTATTCGGACATACCTGTACGAGCGTTGTATCATTAGGCTTGTTAGTAATGTCCTTGCAACTAAACGATCTATCTCCAGTAGAGCATCGAAAAGTCGAGATTAATTAATGACTTTGTACGGGTATCTTTTTCTTTGGCACAGTTTTGTTTCTTACATAGTAAGAAGTAGTAAAAATAAATTAAATAATAAATAGTTAGATAATTATATAAAAATTTTTTTGAGATACTCTACATTAGAAAAAATTTTTGAAAATTATTTTATAATAATGTAAAAAATAATTATTGTATATATATATATATAAATGTGGAAGAAATATTCATATAAATCAGAATTGAAAAATATTTTATACTATAATTTCTTTTACAAAGAAACGTTAATAGTAAATTTGTAACATTAAAGAATTCAAAACATTAAAATCGATTCTAAAAAATTAACTACTAAATTAAAGGTTCAATAGAAATATTTTTTTTTATTTATTAACTAATTGAAATTTTTAATTATCAATTATCCCTTATGGCTCTTACTGGAAGCTTGTTTATTGAAAAGACTTATTACATGCATACTGTTATTACATACTATTTATGAGAAGAGATAATGTTGACATAAACTTTCACTAACGAAACATTGTCTTGGGACTTATCGGAGAAAATGATATCCAAGTTTAATGTTAACCTTACGTAATATGCTATTACGAAGAGAGAGGCTTCACAAAAGGTGCTGCCGGAACTACAGAGGGTGACAGAGGGGATGGAATAGAACGGAAGCAGAGTAAGGTGGAGTCTTTAAATATCGTCGTAAGATTGAGAAAGCGATCGACATCGCCCGTTTACGTGATTATAAAATTTTGAAAACAATTAAACAAAGTACTGAAGTGCATTATAACAAATGAAATTGCTTCTATTTCTGAAACATTATTTATCAAAATGTAGAAACAAACACAAGATGTTTCAGTTTCACAATAATAATTTCAATACAAGAAAAATTTTAAGTGTAGATTTTTTTATTGATCGAATTTATTGCAAAAATACAGAAAACTAGAATTATAACTTGCAATAATAATTTCTTGTAATATTTTCAATATATATATTTCTCAAATTAAATGACGAAATTATTGAATATTTTTACATTAGATGTATTTATTACACCAACGAATTACATTTTTACAAAAAACCGAGATTTATTGAAATGAAATATATATTGAAAGATGAAACAATTGTATTAATTTTCAATTCATTTTTAATAAATAGAATATATGTGTTTTTTTTTTCAAAATAATACAACTTCATTAAAGAGATGGGCTAAATTTTTTTAATTGTTAACACCGCATTTTTCAGCGCTGCAGAAGACGGGGGTGGGTTTAGCTTTCAGTACAACGGATAATGTATGCTTGTAACGGAAACGTTGTGAGGGACGACGTGGAATGGGGGTAGTGCAGGATGGAGAAATCGATTCCGGGGAGCGTCGTGTTTACTTGATGTCCGCGTCGCGGCGCATTGTCGTTGCGATTTCGCGCTCGAGCACGCAAACTTCGTATTTTCCTGCCTGCACGCGCCGCAGAGAGGAAGAGAGAGGGAGAGTAAAACAATATAGTATAGAGCAGAACAATATAGAGTTTGTGGCCTATAAATCTTTACGACTTTCTATCGAGGACTTCAAACTCGAAAAGAAATACATAGAAAAAAATATTAATATAACAAATCTTAATGTCAAAACAAAAGTAAAAATAAAGATTTATTTACTCTGACAAAAAATATAGAAATATAGAAAACATATCATTTGTTATTTGTATATTAAAATATTTTATATATTTAAACATTTTTATCTAGTACAAGTAAAACGCCTATATGAACCTATGCGTCGGATATTAGTATGTAAATTAAATATTCATAACTCGATAGATACAATTTACAATCAATTTAGATGTACTTACCAAATGAAGTTAAAATAAACACAAATATGCATATTTACTTTAACTTCGTTGGTAAGTCCATCCAAATTAGTAGCAAATTTATCTCGTTATAGATATTTAAATTACGTATCAACATCAATTCACACGAATGTTTTACTTGTATTAAATTTCTTAGAATCATTAATACTATTTTATTTCAAAATAACATGTATATAAGTATTATATAAAATATTTAAATATATATCTGTATATAATACATGCATCGTAAATAACAAATAAAAATATTTTATATAAATGTTATATAATACACTTAAATATATAATAAACATTATATAAATTATATGAATATTAACCAAAATTAATTATTAATATAAATAAGCAACAATCTTATTTAAATAGTAAACACTTTAAATATATTTACAAAAATAAAATTAATACAAAAAATTATATACAAAATTGTCAATTAAATAAACACTAAATAATATTGTAGACATCATTGTACAAAATTATTCAAAATAAATTAATTAACAATTTTAAACGTAACAAAATAGTAATGAATAACATAGATACAAATAAATCACACAAATCAATAAATAATATAATAAAATAATATAATAAATGTAATAAACACGCCTAAGTTGAAAGCGTCAAAAAAAGTAGTTTATTTGATGTTATTTAATCAAATTTAATTATCTTAAATAAATTCAAGTATGTTAAAGAAATTCATTTACTTTAAATAAAGATAGAGAAAAAAGTAGGAGCAAGTATAAGTGAACGAGTGATGGAAGAAGGGCCGAGAAAGACGGCCGGTTTATGTAATCGCGTGAATATGATAGTCGGATCTCGTCCTGATGCTTATTTACGTACAAAGTACGCAACGTGACTGTCTTTTTTATTGGGGCCGTGGTAGAGGTGTTGCGTAGTGAGAAGACTTTAAACGATACTATAAAAAATTGTAAGAAAGAGAGAGTTCACGATCGTTATCGCGTTCTTTTGCTATTAATAAATTCTTATCAGTAGTTTATATACGTATATATCATATATATATATATATATATATGATGATTAAAACAGAACGCTGCTTAACGGTCCATCGATCTTTCCAAAGGTCCATTCTCAAGCGTTATTACATCACTGTATTTAATATCGCGACATTCAATGTCACAACACAAATCACTATTTGAAATAAACACTGTTAAAGTAGTATAGAATATATATCCGATGTTTTTGGCTTCCATAATTTAAAAAGCTTGATCATATATATGAATCTATTGATGAAAATTAGAAACAAAACGAGAAATAGGAAATTTTTCTAATTACGAAATCTAAGCTATATATAATTTAGAGGCAACTTTTTATTTTAACTATAAAGCTTGATCAATTGAAATAATAACACGCTTTGAAATTTTCGATCGTGTGTCACAGCTTTTTAATACCCAACATTAGATCAATACTATGAAACGAGAACGGCCGATGCCGTTCTATAAGTCTGAGGTGAAAGAACGAATATCCTATATATGTATATGTTCAACATTTCCTGCCTTCTACTGTAAATTATAGAATAGCATCGGTTGTTCTCAAATCTTTAGTAATTGATATATCCTCATTCTCTACTAGTAGCTATGGTCAGCAGAAAGTCGACGGCACTTGGCGTAAAATCGTTTTTATGGACGAATTTATTGAGAATATTATTTTTTAATTTCGTTATTGTAAAGAACAAAATAATGCAGTATTTTAGGACAAAAATCTTTTTTTTTCTCTCTCTACTGTAGAGAAAAAGTTAATAGAAAAGTAATTTCCTATCTGTCTGATAGGTGTTGCGAATAAAGACAGTTACTAAACGGTGAATACGTGGTATAGCGTAATACCTATCACATAATTCTATTGCAATTTCACAATGACACCTGCCGTTTTTGTCTTTGGCTATACGCAAGAATATCTCATAATCTAGCGAGAATCGTCAAATTATGCGATTAAAAAGATAAAAAATTTAATTAAAAATGACAACTTTTTTAAAATCTAAAATATGATCCAATAAATTTGGAATATTTAAAGCATATATTATATATGCCTTCTTTTGTAATATAATTATTATTATAATCACACACGCCCACACACACACACACACACACACACACACACACACACGCACACACACACACACACACACACACACACACACACACACACACACACACACACACACACACACACACACACACAC
>NW_012130111.1:129119-137711 GCF_000143395.1 Atta cephalotes | reverse complement strand
ACACACGCGCGCGTCTCACCCACACCTCTCAGAGGTGCATGCACTGTGCAGTGCGCGCCGATGCGCGCACGCTGCAGCTCCCCTCGTTCGTACCCCTGCCACCTCTCCTCTTCGCACTCGCGCGCGCGCGCGCGCACGCGCGCGCTCGTCGTCCCCCTCCCCCCTCCCCCGTCCCACTTTCCGCCTGTCTCTTCCCTACACGCTTACTCGCGCACTGCCTCACACGCTCGCGCACGCATCGTCATCGCCGTCATCGACTTTCCTCGCAACTTTCGGCCTCTCCTCCGTCTCCGTAGTCGGCCTGATGCAGAAATGACGATTTTGCTAACGACCTACACCCGCCGTCAGTAAAGTCGGTTGCCAAAAAAAGTGCGTCGCGCACTATGGGCATGATAGTAAGGAACGCAACGCCACATCGATTCTTACATAGTACCAGGTTTCGTATTCTGATGCGTGTAATATTGCTCTGTTGCAATTCTATGCAGTTTTCGAAGAAGTATGATTTATATGTGTAACATCGTCATACTTATATATAAGAATACCTTTGGCATGCTTAGGCGTGTGTTTATCACCTTAGATGTATTTGGATTTATTTTATTGATTAGTAGAAAAAATAGTTTTTATCAGAATGTGGGATGCAATTGTATCCATACGAGAACTAAATCCATTAAATTAAAAACTGGCATGCTTTCACAATTCTTAAGACTTTGGATTAAATAAATTAAATGTCTTTTAAAAAGATGTTTATAAATTCAGATCTTTAGAAATGGGTATTTATAAATTTAGAATTTCAGAATTATGCCTTATATTCTCAAAATATCGGAGTTCATATTCATCTCTCTAATATTTCTCTAATATTATTTGGATGACGTTTTAAGAGTATTTTTTTGATACGAAAAACACTTCTTGATAAACATATTAGCGATACTTACAATCCCACATTTGTATGTAGCTAAAGATTTTATTTTTTTTTTTAAATACATTATTCTCTCTCTATAGAAAATATTTCCATTCTTTGTTGAGATAACAGAAATTATTAGAAAGCTCACATGTTTCGGGGTCTGCGCATACTGAGTGTTTACTACTGCTACGATAAATTTTCCTTTTTCATAAGAAACCTCTTCCTGAACAGTAATACCAGATTATTCATATTTTCTCATTTTATTCATTATATATACTTATTGTCAGATATATCTTTTCTTTTTACAATAAAAAGAATATCTTTATATAATTTCTGTATCTAATAATTAAAAAATGCAAAATCCCTTCTTTTGTTCTTCAGTTAACTTACTGAACCCGATATCATTGGTTATCTCGATCTAATGGATGTAAGTCACTTCATGATTATCATGATTGTTGAACATTTATTGAATTATAAATTCTATATTTGCCTATTTTACATTTTCAGTTAATCTTGAATTAACATTTATTCTATGATGAGAGATTATATGATAAGAGATTATATATTGATAAAAAAAAGGTTTCCAAAAATTGTTTTATTTTGTTTCATCTGTTATTCTAATAAATTATCCCATAAATAAAATTATATTTTATTAAATTATTAAACATCTTAATAACAAAAGAGGGAATCGCTGTCACGTTATTAAACAGAAATGAACATCGTGTAACACGCCATTCTATGTTCTAGAGTATAATACTATAATATTAAAAAGTTAGCGCCGTTCTTTGGAATATAAAATACCGCACTCTGCTTTTAACTTCGTGGTTAACCTACATTCTACGGGTAACGAGGGCGTCTACCAATATTAAAGTACGTTTATTCGCGTACATCTTATCGATCGATGCATTTCGATCGATTTCGTATACAGTGCATTTCTGCAGAAAGGGCGATGTACCATTTTCGAATAAAGTTACCCTCGACATTTTATCGTACGTTATCCTCGCAGGATAGTTCAAATTAACGTATTATTGAATATTCGTGTTGCATATACCGAAACATTAAAATCTTTAACGAGATATGATATTTCAATGAAATCGATATCTATATTCACAAAAGCTCAAATGAAGATTGCTAATTTTCATTTTTTAGAGTTTTATCTCAATTATAAATGTATATCAATTATTTTCTTTTATGTCTTTATAAAATATATATAAGTATCATTTAACTTTCATTTATTATGATATAATGTTATTTAATTTGAATTCTAAAAAAAGAATTTGATCTGTATTTCACACATAAATTTAATTTAAATGTTTACAGAGCATCTTTTTTATTACAATGATTGATTACATTATTATTTTTAGTATTACATTCTAAAAATTATCAGTTTCTGACAAATTAAATGTTTAAAATCTGCATTGGTTTCTAACGTTGCTCATCTCATTGTATTGTGAATATAATATCATTAATTACATCTATAATTATCCTAACGAGAAAAGTGAACGTTCTGCGTAATACGTCGAATCGCTGCCAAAAATTTTTTCGCGATCAACCAATTACGTCGATTACACACGTACATCTCTACGTATATTTTACGTATATTTAATCCCTTTGTATATAACACACGCTCTTGTCATTTTAAGCAGCGATTATGTGCATAAATCACAACGATTCTTTGATGATGAATCAATTATATTATTAAATATATCTTGTCCCTTTGGCATACACAAATTTTAATTTTTTAAACATAAATCGTATGTATACGTAAAAAATGAAATAAATTAAATTTTTTAATGTGGCAAAAATGAATACACATATAATAAAATAATTGTAAGTTATATGAATGACTCTATCTTCATATTTTAATCATATTATTCATAATCGTCGTTAATCATCTCAAATGTGATTTTGCGCGTTATAATTTCATTGAACAAACGAATATATTTTCTATGTTCTCGATGCTTACGAGGAATTTCTAATCGTAAAGAAGAAATCGTGTGAAAAATGTGATATATAAATAAAAGAATACGTATATTGGACATTCCAGCTCGAAGTTATTAACAGATCAAATAGGCCTGAAGGAACGTGTTCGCTCCGGAAGTTTTTTTTACGCGTGCCGGATTCCCTGACGGTCGACGGACGATGCAGCTGACGTAAAACGTGAGAGTTTACGAGTAACGCGTAGGTGGATGCAGGTATGTAGGTACGTGAGAAGCAATGTAGGCGAAGCGTTGCATTGCCGCCACGTAATATTCAATCGTGCATTTCACCCGCGCACCACGAGCCTTCGTTGCGCGCCGAAGGCGACGATTCATTAGCAATTGCTGAGTTATCGGTACAAACTGATATTTATTATCTTTTTCCATGGCAAAATTAAACACATATACGATCCATCTAAAGCTGATTCTACATTAGTCGCAGCCTTTTGCAAGCGTTTTGCGGTCCAATCAACGTTAAGCTAAGTCCACTTTGATTAGACCGCAATGCTTGCAACGTGACTAATGTAGAATTAACATAACAGTTATTAATGGAGAGTTACAACAGTTATTAATGAAATAATGAAACAATATCTGTGTCGCAGAATAAGAAAAACATTTTTTATAATATAATCTTTTTTTACATTAATGTTTAAAATTTGAAATTCAAAGTATACATCAACAAGATAGAATATTGCATTGAAATTTATAGTGGATCAAAATTGTCACAGAATGTTACTAAAAAAATATGTACCTAACTACATTTCGATATGGGCTCGGAAAAAATGGAAGTTTTATATTTGGATACCTCTTTCTCCCTCCCCCCCTCCTCTCTCTCTTTCTCTTGCTCTCTCATTTAAATATCGCATTTCTAGACCACGACCTTCTCTCGAACGCTCGAGACAGTTCATTGAAAATACCGGAATATCGCGTGCTTAATAAAATCCCATACGTATGCCATAGCGCTCGCTACCAGCTATTACCGACACAACCGACGACGCTCGTACTTCATTATTGCGCATGGGATCACGATATGAATGCGAAATCACTGAGGACTGTTCCGCGAATGCGCGCTCCTCGCAGAACCGAAAGTCGCGGTTTCTCGAGGCTGCGACGATGCGGCGACCGTGTTGCGACACGAGTGAAGTAAGAAACCATAATTCGACTCGGTGTAAAAAAGAAAAAGCGTATTCCGAGAGGACGGAAGCGCGAAATGCGCTCCTCGCATTACGCAATCCTCGGTCAAGCGTCTTCTCCGAAGACTTGTTGGGCAAATTTAGGATGATCGCTCTTGTTACTCCAGTTATTCTCTCGATTGTGAGATAATACAAGTGAGGACATATTCTACAAGGCATATTTCTCTCATTCTATTGCTTAAATTTGATTGTTTTAGATGTTATAAAATTTTATGTTTAGTTACATTACGATCTTATATAATACACGTCTTATTATTGATTAATAGTTTAATTACTTTTACGATTATATAAACAGTATAACACAGAAAAGTTATGATAAACGTTACTAACAATAATAAAATATTATTCAAAAATCTATTTATGTTTTACTTAAAGGAAAAGTCCTTTTCCTATTTTAGTTTCAATATAGTGTCGATTCATTAGGGATGATCAGCGGAAACAACGCCAGGAAATATTCTAAATATTCTAGATAGATTTTCGTTCGAATTCAATCAGAAATAATTATCTTTTCGGGAAAAAGAAGAGATTTTTGTTAATTTAATGTAATGAAATCAAATTGCTTGAGTACTTATTTACTTGGATGATAATCTGATTTGGGTATATATAAACGATGATAGAATAACGAACAGTTCTTCGACGCGATAATTCACCTGCGCGCACATGCTCACGTAATATGTATTCAAATATCCCGATTGTGTGCCCAATATATCAAGTGCACGTGGGTCGCAAGCACGTCGCAAGCGGCATGCTTTCTAAATTTCACCGCGCACAACTCATGCATTGATTACTCGTGTTATTGTGCAAACGAAAACGACTTCGGAATTGCATAAAACAAAACATTTGCAGACAATAATCACTCTTTTATTCTCTAATTTGATCTAGTAGGATATTCTAACATACAAATTTTATCATACCATTAATAAACTAATGTATGTATAAAGTGCAAGATTTAATTGTAAAGTTATTTATAATCGATAATAAATTGAATAAATTTGTTGATGAATATTTATTTATTTTTTCTTTTTTTCTTATTTCATTCAGATAAATTTTGTTAAGAATATTTTTATTTTTATATATTAATTTATGTCCTATTTAGTTATCAAAATATTTAAATTTAGAAAAAAAGTTAAAAAATAAATAAAGTAAAAAAGATTTAATAAAAAATGTCTTCTAAAAAATTATTTTTTTGAAAAAAATAATTTCGAAATTTGTTAAAGAACGCCACTTTATTTAATTTTGAGATATCATATACGTCAACTTTTCAAAAGTTTATTAATCCGAAACAATTTTATGTAGTCAGGATAAAATTGTTAGTAAAAATAATTCTCAGAAAATTATCCTTGGGTAAACCTGAAGATGCGACATGTAAGAAGATTAAATTCAAGTCCTTGACATATATATGTATCCGTAGAAGGAATTGTTATAGTAGGGTAGAACGCAAAAAGACTTTTCACATTATATTTGGCGGTCCAATCAAAGTTGAAGCACAGTCTTCCATGAAGTCGCGCAGACGACAGGCCTTGGAGAACTCTGTGGTGCAGAACGCGAAGAGGGGGCGCAAAATCCGACATGAAACGACAAGAAAAATCTACGGGTTTATTATGTAACTTCGTGCATTACAGTATATTTATGTTCGAATACCAATATGTGTCGTTACATTTTTTATACATGTACAAAAGATACTTTGTCATTTTTAATTGTATTTTAAAAATACAAAATTATAAAAAATACACACAAATAAATTCTGGATAAAGGCTCAAAAATCATATTTAATTTATATTTAAAATAAAATTACATGTAGAAAATTTCAATTTTATTTGGAAAATAAGTGAAAATCTGTGAAAAGAGAGTGAAAAGAGAATGATCAAACAATCATCTCCAAATCTATTTGAACGGAGGATAATTCATGTAAAAAAATTAAATAAAAATTCTCATTAAAAAATTAAGTTAAAAATTAATTTGAGCATTACATTTATTTAAATGTTTACCAAACTAAGCATATTGTGTACAAAATATTGCATGTTGATACTACTATCTACATAATGTGACAACAATGTTGTCATATAAATGATATCGTAATATTCGATATTCGAATATTTGCCGGATTAATGCATTTTGTGGAATTAATTTAATTTATTAAACTATATATAACCACAAAACAGTCTTTCTTTCGTATAAATGAAATTTTGTATATATTTTGTGCTACTATTCTTAAAAATCGAATGCAAAATAGTTACAAGTAAGCAGTATATTAATATTTTAACAATAGAATTTATAGAATTGATAGAATTGATAGAATTTATAGAATTTATAGAATTTGATAGCGAGTATCACGTTATTATACAACGATTGACTATACAATGTAGTAGCCAGTGCTGATAATAGGTATTAAGATTTTTTTTATCATAGACTTCAGGAGTTCATATACGCGCTTTCCCTATATAGAAAGGGTTAACGCGTTGTAGAAAAAAAAAAAAGTGGTAGCCGGCGAAGGAGAAGATCGTGCGACACGAAGCGCAAAAGAGCAAACACGCATACACCGGCACGGTGTCCACGCGGCAAGTGCCGCCACTGCCGCCAGCCAGTAGTGACGGCGATGTGGGTCAGCCGTGGGGCGACCGCGAAGGGACCCCGAGGATCGCCGAGGATCGACGGTAACGGCCGAGCGGCAATCACGTTGCGCGCATCTGGGTCAGCGGCGTAACGGCGCATGCGCGATGCGGACTCCCGGTCGTTCACCGTTGACCAAGTTACTAACCTTCCGACACCCGGTCGCCGCTCGGTTCTCCTCGTATTGACCGCCGGAAAAACGTTGACTTTTCGCGCGTGCGGGGGGAGAGGGGGGGAGCCGCACCGCGCTCCTTCGTCCGTTGACGCGATCCGTGTATGCCCCCTCCCCTCCATTACCCTTTTCTCCTACCCCCGTCTGCCTGCTCACCCCCGTTGCAACACTTTTCCGCACTTATATCCGGCAATCGTCAGGAATCGATTCTGCGACCGGTTTTCCCTTTCGTCGTCGCTAATACTCCGTGTTTGATGCTGTAATAACATTTCTCATAGTTCTTAATGAAAGATAGAAGAAAATATGTTGAAAATATTGATGCGAGGGGGGGGGAAGGGGGGATCGGATATCGTTGATATTTCTCTTCATCGAAGAGAAGTTTTTCACGAATTTAAAATGAGTTTGGCGATTGATTCATGATTGCGAAGGCGCGTGTCATTGTTCTGATCTGCAATCGAAGTGAGATTTCATCGACATTGAATCGTTACGGCTCGATTCCCGCCAATGATCACTGCCATGATTTGTACAACTGTATTTCTTCGTCACTCGTAAAGATGTTAAAGAATATAATGCAACGGCAAAAAGCACGTGTATAATGGTGTAACGTTAAGACCCAATTATCATTAACGTGAAAAACATCATTTGAAGTGGCTTCTTTTGCAAAAATGTAGATATCATTCCTAATGAATTACACACCAAAATCTGTCGAAGCCTGAACTTATAAGACGATTTTCATGTCTTTTATTTAAATCTCGCAATTGAAACGTCTTCGAGTGGAAAAATTTGCAGACAAGAATTGATTACTAATAAAAGTTACTTAATGGCAATTAATGGTTGAAGATATTTAATATAACTTTTGATAGATATAATAATGATGACAACGATTCTTTTATTACTGTGACGGAACGGAGAGTTAAAGATTTCATACAAACAGTGTAATGGGCAACAAAAAAAGAATCCCACGAATAACTTATTTAGATTCAACTAAAAATTATTTCTAAAAGATATTTTTTTTCTACAAATATTTTCTACAAATATTTTCTACAAATATTTTTATAAATAATACAGAAAATCTCTTAAAATGTATTATTTTTAAAAATAATTTAATTTGAAAATGTAATATTTTTATAATCTTACTTATTTTATATCGAATCTTATCAGAAATTTTAATCTGATTCTATACAAATTGATTGAATTGAATTGCCATTATATTTTGCTTGAAGGAACTTGAATTTTATATATCTATTTCTTAGCGAGTGCGGCTATCGCAATACGAGAGTGCGCAGGAATAAAGAACAATAGGTGCAAGGTTGTGTCAGTGATCTTATGAAATATGTCTTCCTCGTTGCACGAAGTGGATAATGGAAGACTATATCGCTCCGATATGCACCATCGTCGAAGCAACCATCGTTTAAGACCGCGAACCAAGTCGTCAATGAGTACGACGTAAACGATACTATAGTATTGCGAATGCATATTGAAATTAGATTCGTGCTTGATTTGTCTCGCCTTTTTTGTTTCTTCTCTTTTATTTTGAGTGTTTTTTTTGCTAGTATCGGAATTTTTCTGTCCGATCTCTCTTTGCAAATTATAACTTGCTCACATTTATTATACAAAGCAATCTAAATTTATCGTTCTATTTACAACTCTACCATGACGTCTTTATTTTACCTTATAAGACTTATTTATACTTTCGTAGGTATCTTTCTAAAATAATAATCTTCTCTCTCTCTCTCT
>NW_012130111.1:121327-127669 GCF_000143395.1 Atta cephalotes | reverse complement strand
ATACTCTCTCTCTCTCTCTCTCTCTCTCTCTCTCTCTCTCTCTCTCTCTTTCTTTCATGACATGTCCATTTAATAAGTGCCTCACATAGAAGATTTCAAATATCTATTATATCTATAAATCCAATAACGAAATACGGGATTTGTATAAACACAAATTTACGTAACCAACAATCCATAAGGAATTAAGGTCTCTGTCGCGTTGGAGTTGCTTCGGCGAACGAGCGGCCAATATAATCGAAGTCTTAACACGCGAGAGCGAAATGCCAAAAAGTAAAGGTCAACGTTCCGCAGATGATGACACGATCTAGCGCAGCCGTCTCGTCGCCGAGCTTCGAGATGCGATAAGCTCTATGCGATTGCTTGCGATTATATGAAATTTTATTCATACTTTTATCGACAATCCTTAAACTTTGTTAGATGTTTAATAACAATAACTTTGCTGCAACTATCAGTATTTTATGTTCCAGAATAAAACAAATGAAGATCGCAAATAATGTTTTTAAAAAATCGACATACAATTTAAAATTTTGTTCACCATCTAAACATAAAGATTAATTATATTTAAGGACTTTTGGATGCATGTATTGTATCATCTAAAAATAATAAAAAATTAATATTATAATATCAATAAAAAAATGTTTGGCTCTAGAGAAATTCAACTATTTAATTTAGTTAATATCGCAATAAATAACTTTTAAACGAATAAGTGAAGATAAATGAATTTTTCTACGAATATTTATTACAGTTTTATTAGAATTTGATTAGTAATTGTTATCTATTAGTAATTGTTATAAAATATATGTTATAAATATAAAATATTATCTACATATATAAAAAATTCGATTTAATGCATAATGCTGTTTCCTCAACAAATTTACAAATAAGTACTAAATAAAACGCAATTTTACGTTAAGAGTCAAAGCAAACAAAAATTAAATAACTTTCGTATCAATAAGAGATTATGCTCAAGTTTTACAAAGGTATTCAGACTTTTTAATAAAATAACCTATGAAATTTTTATATTTTTGATAATGGCTTGAAATGTGATATGTGCATTCTCAAAATCTTTTCTATCGGCAATATGTAATAAATAGATTGATCGTGCAGAGTTTCCAAACCAGGAAACCGAATACGCGCGAAAATAGATGTGCAACTTGCGTCCGTTCATAAGCGCCATTTAGAAGCACGTTCATTATATGCTACGCGAAGCATAGCTATTCGCGTCCCACCCGGCCCATATCCGAAAATCGTTTCAGATGCCGGACGATCTTGGCAGCGGTCGTGTGTCGATCAGTCCGGCTCTGGCCCGTATGTACCTGGTGGCCATCGATGTGTCGCAAGTATTACCACATCTGGGGCCTCTCTTAAGGAAACTGTAACGGTCATTCTTGTCCGCGGCTGAGCGAGATCCCTTCTAGAGAGCGCGAGAGAGCAGCTGTGTTGTTCTATGTGTAAGGCCCGTCGGTCCGTACCTTGTTGGTTGCATCTCTGCAAAGTGGCGCAATGTCGAGAGAGTTGCATAACTCTTTGGAAACCAGTCATCTCGTGCCGTTGATGATCTTCTGGCCGGAACTAGTTAGAATAACATTAACTCTTTATTTTTATTGTTTAATTCTTCATATATGCGTTATTTTTTATAATAATATAGTGCACTTACTTCAGTTCTTATAAGTTCCTGAGAATAATAATAAGAAATACTTTTATTTAAAAAATTAATATTTCATTGATACTGCTTTATTGATACCAGAAAAATAAAAGACATTTGGCTTTTATCTTATTTTACGCTATTAAATTCATAATATTTCAAATATCAATTGTCAAATTAGTAAAATATTCAATTGTCAAATTATGTCGAATTTGAGATGTTTTTAATCATTCCTACAGATCGGTACTGCTCTTGCTCAATATGTCGTTAATTCAATTAAAACAATGGAGTTAAACAATTTCAACTCAAGCAATGTATTGATTTGACTCGTATTATTTACCAAGTATATATAATATGAACGCTATTTACTTTGAACTAAGCAATCTAACTACAGAAATGATTAGTTATATGTAATTGATTTTTTAACAATTTTGTATTAAAATAATACATTTGACACATTTAAAAGTTAAAAATAGCAAAATGTTATTTTACTCAAGGGATTGGTTTAAATTTAATCCTTTAATGTTTAATAATATAAGATTTTATAATAGATATTGAAGAAACGACAATGTATATTCCAAGGATAATTTTTTATAATTGACTAGGAGTTAATTATTAATTATTATTATTATGATACTATGAAGATTTATTCTAACAGAAATATCTTGTAAATTATTAAAGAGTATCAAGAATATAACAGTTATCATTAGATTTAAAATTGACCCCATTACAGCAATTACTTTTGATGTTCAACCTCTTAACTTTTAGCAGTTTTGCTTCGTCAATGACTAAATTATTCATCGAAAGTATTTTTGAAAGTATCAGAAATAAGATGATTATTATATTAAATTTATAACTGCGACCTCGTTTTAACAATCACTTCCACTTGTAAATTAATCATGATAATTAAGTTAGTACTTAATTATTATTGTTTAATAAATATGCATATGTTATAACTTCATAAATATCTTTTAATTTTATATTACGTTGCTGTTTAAATTTTTGTCGAACAAACTTATAAACAATAAATCTTAAAATTATTATTTGACAATGAAAATTTAATTTAATTCTTATGTTTTAAAAGCAAACAACAAAATGTAAAATTATAGTTTGATATGCTGCAGAAAATAAAATGTTAATTTTAATTTGAAAATGTAGACTTTTTTGAGACATGTAAAAATCTTAAAACTTAGTAAAAGTTTACATTGAGCGGTTATTTTTAACATTTCTCTTGTGAGAATCGTTTTCTATTGCGAATATTACATCATCATTCATAATAGCAATCATTTATATCATTTATAATAGCAAATTTTTGGTAAAACCTTTAAATTGTATGGTTTGACGAATTTTTAATAAAATATAATACAAAATATACGTGAACATGATATTGACAGAATACAAAAATAAATGCAATCAATAGCATTTAAAAAGATTCATATAAAAATAAAATTAATACTAGGCGATAAAATGTGCTATACTGTAAAATAAAATATTTAAAAATTATTAATACTGCTTATCTTTATGTGAATCCAGATTAAATTCATTGAATTAATAATGTTATCAAAATTTGAAATATTTAAATTTGTCTAATATTATAAAATAACATATGCTAGTTGTATGCCAAATGTATGTCATGTAATCTTAAAACTCGAGTACCGCTTTTACGAAAACTTAAAAACAATTGTCGTGCTTGACTTCTCGCACCGTAGTGCGATATTCAGTTCCTAGAGTGCATTCATGGAGCCAGTAGATGGTCGTAGCGAACGTGAATCTCGACCCAAATGTAGGTCAGAGCGCAAAGCAATCGGTATGGTAAGGTAAGTCACAGCACGCGACAGAAAACAGTTATTTATGACATATGATGGTCCTATAAGAATATATACATATCAATTTGATACAGAATTCGAGCATTGTTAATTTAATAAAAGCAAAAATGCAAGATGTATTTTTCGATACTTGTGTAAGCAGATATAAAAGATTTAAGCAAAGATTATAGATACACAAAATATTAAAAAAAAACCAGGAAAAGAAACAAAAGTGAAAAGAGAAATAGCCAAATGTAATAAGAAAATGTTAAAAAATTTGTCCTGGATTTCTAATTAAGTTAATTTCTCTAAAAAAAATCTAACATTATAAGCAATAATATAAGTTACAAATTAATAAAAATAAATTATATTTTACATATAGTCAATTATAATTATATTCGTAATCTTGAATTAAAAATAAATTTGAGGTGGGCATGACATTAATTTAAAATTAATTTAAAATTAACTTGAACAAGAAAGGCATAAGAAGTGTACAAGAAATCATACTTTGTGTAACGCTATCGTTAATATATCAATTTTTATTCGTCGTGTGTTGTAAATTAAACTCACTTAGAATTTAATGTGGAAAAGCAGGACAATTATATTCTCGTCACACGATATATACATGTCGCTCGACAGAAAAACAGTATTATCACCTGGCATCGAGTTTGCATCGACATCACAAACGTTATCGATAAACGTTCGAAATCTGTATCTATTCAGGAGAAAATGCTTTTTTTCTAATTGAACAAGAATAAATGGTATTAATAATCCACTCATGTTACTATCATGTTATGATAATCGTTTTGTAATATCGATATCGTATTCCATGGTTTATACTGATGTAAATATTGCGATTCGCTCTGATAATTGCGAAATATTAAATTTTTTAATTAAGATTTACTCATATTTAGCAGTTTATAACTTTTATTTATAGCCAATAATCACATATCAAGTCCATATTGTTTTTAAACTTTAACGAAATAATACCTTATTTGGACATACACTAGTTCAAATTTCAATAATCTCAAATTTTCATCCGTAATTGATAATTAAATCTTGTTAATGCCACTCAAGTGCACAGTTACGTTCAAAATACATTTGATAAACCTTCGAAATTATGTAATAGGTGTATAAAAATAAACGTTTAAAGTTTGACGTTTTTTAAACTATTTAATAAACATTACAAAAATAGTTTATTAAGTATTTTTTTACTAGTTTGAAATACGATTCTTGTTGATATTTTGATGGTTTAATGAATATATTTAATGTTAATAACATTTATTTAATGTTTATAAAAACCATTTTGTGTGTGTGACTAAACATTTTTTAAACATATAGTGTCAACACTTGGGCAGGAGATTAGATAAAACAATTAAATAAAAATAATTACAACGCAAATTGATACACACAAAATATTTGAAGTTTTACACTTATTCAAATTCAAATTAAAATTAGACTTTCTTAAAATATTAGAGATTTTATTAATTATTTTATCCTATTATTATTATTTTTTATTAAAAATAATATAATATTGAGATACCAAAACAGAGAAGAATCTTTACATATTTAATTTAATTTGAAAAATGATATCTATTTTTATTCACAATATTTTAAAATTATACCGAAAAGGAAAACCTCACCACATCATATTTTTCCATAAAATCAAATTAATATATCTTGTGACTGAAATAATATATGTATAAAGTATGTAACAGTAAATCAAGTATACTTTCAAATATACTTTCATAAAGAAAACTAGAATCACATCTTGATGTATGATAAATTTCTGCTGCTTTACATTTCTACATTCTCTTCTGCTTATATACTTCATTGGTGAAATGGGTTAACAAGAGTAACCGTTTAGTCATCACGATCTGCGTCGTCAAAATCTCGGCATATCGCCTACGATCGTTCGCCAAACAATGCGCGTCGCTCATACGACGGATAATAGACCGAGAGTCGTTGAACCTCGCGAGCTTTCCGAGATGACGCTCGACACACGCACGAACGTATTGCTTGCTATATCGTGGTTAGAGCAATACGAACGGACTTGGCACGAATTACGCGTTCGGCGTTTATTATCCCGCTCGGAAACGCCTGTCTTAAAGTTCGTCGTCTCGGGACCGGTCAGAAATGACGTCAGCCTGAGCGTCGCGTGAATGCGAGTGAGCGAGCGGCAACGTTAACCCTTTGCACTCAGGCGTATCTGCATTACGTTCGAGTAGTTACGCAGCTGAGAAAAATATTTATATCTTTGCAAGATATATGAGTATATAAATTAAGCGTGCAGGAACGCATAAAACTGTTAATTGTATTAACTATTTCGATAATTAACCATATGCAATTTATCGATAAAATTTCGGTAAATATTACAGAATATAAATTTTTTCTTCTAAGATTTAAAATTTAGAAAATTGTAATTAAATTGAATTATTCACAAACGTGGAAACATTCATAATAATGAAGATCTAGAAAAATAACGATCTTTTTCAATGATTTATGATATTTAACAGATTTATATTAAAATACCCTATAGGCTGCTTTCATCTTTTGATAAATTTCAACTCTCACTCTCTACTCTCTTACTCTATTATTCTCTTTTACTTTTTTTTGTTTATCCATTAGATAAATTATAGATTATCCGAAGATGAAATTGACCCTTAAAAAGTTTGATGATAAAAAGTTTGTACTATTAGCGATTTATGTTATCTATTAGAATCAATAATATGTCAAAATCTTGATATCAAGGATTTATAATATCAAAAGTTGATACTCTGTTTCTCTCTCTCTTTCTCTCTCTCTCAATTTAAATTAATTAAAATGGGAGAGAAAGAGAGAGAGAGAGAGAGAGAGAGAGAGAGAGAGAGAGAGAGAGAGAGAGAGAGAGAG
>NW_012130111.1:114895-119436 GCF_000143395.1 Atta cephalotes | reverse complement strand
GAGAGGAGAGGAGGGAGGGAGGAGAGAGAGAGAGAGAGAGAGAGAGAACAGTCGCACCGCGTGTATACTCGTTCTTCACTCGCGGTCATATATGTTCCGAATGCCTCCCGAAATTCTCGATCACAACCAAAGAAATCTGAAGAGTGTAGCCGCGAGTGCTCCCACGCCAACTGCGCGGCGCGTAGTATTAACATTACGCAGACTTTTCCTCATGTTTCTCGTCGCTTTCTCTCTTTTCATCCTGCGTTCTTTATCGTTATATCAATTTCTTCGAAACAATCTTCGAAAAGATTTCCTCGTTTGGAGCACGCGAGCGTTGAACGGAAGTTCACCGCGTCAGTCTGAGTGAATCATCTTATTGACGTGAATCAATTCGCAAAGACCGTCTTTCTTCGCTTTCCACCAACGCGAGCATCGTCTTCCGTTTTTGCTCGTCGCGCAAAACTTGTCCCGTGGATTCGCGCGAGTGGTATATCGTCTGTCCTGTGTGTACGTGTGTGGAAAACGTATGTAACGAAAACGCGTAGTGCGATCGAATTGCGCGGCTGGAAAGTCTCCAGGTGGAAAATCGCGGAGAAGAGCGCGTGTTGTGCGTACACGCGCGATTCCATATACTTTTCTGTCGCGCTTGCGCGCGGTTCACGATTTGCGCGCTATTCGTGTAGTCGCACGACTACACGGTGGACAAAATTGTTCGTTCAGATTGTGTGTGCGGAGCTTAAAGAAGAATTTAAAGAAAATAAGATAGCATTTCACCTCATGGGAAGTTGTATAGTTATTTAATAATATTTACGAATCCTATATATAATTCTATGACTTGTAGCTATTTGTACTTTATATTACGATTAATGTAGAGTAAAACGCATAAATTCTTACTTCTGAATTTCTCTCTTAAAGAAGATTTATCATCGAGTTTTTTTTTGTTTGCCTCCTCTTAGATTGATAAATTGTAATTTGTTCAAAATGTTCAAAAAATATGTTTCAGTCTGTTTGCTAAAACGTCTGCTTGTTTCAGTAAAGTTATATTAAAATTTCCATGGAAAAATTTCTATGGATATATAACTTAACTTACAACGAAACTTTATACGAAGCACTATTGCCTCCTTTTATCTCGGTCTGACTAAAGCTTATTATGAGCAAAACGAAGTAATTATAGTAATGAAGAAATTAAAATAAAAAAAATAGGTTAATGATATATAATGGCAACGATATATAATGGACAATATTATATTTTACTATATATTTTATATATATATGTGTATGTATATATACATTATTTTTGCTTGATTACGTTGCATTAAATATTAATAAGAATAATCTATATATATAAATCAGAAGAAAGAGGCAACATCACATACTTTGTGATTATTGTACATCTATATATTATAACAAATTTGGTATGAGATTATTCTCTACAGAAAAGAAAACGCTACATCGAAATTGCTTCAACAAAAGATAAATCGAACAAGAATGCGCTTAAAAACTCTCATACAAAGTAAGAGAAAACATTTGCCGACATAAGCTATTTTAGTCATTGTGAAAAAAGAAATTAATAAGAAGCGAGATAATGATATAAAATAATTCGAAAGACAATATAAAAAATTCTTTTAGAAAAATCGCGGATAATTATTTTATAATAATCATTTTAATAAGAATACACTTTATTTTGTTAGACGTAATAAATATTAAAATTATTCTCATATCTTATTTTAGCTGTATTGTATAACTGGTGACTTTTCATATACAAATAACAAAGAATTACATTGTGAACTACAACAATACATCGACGTGGTGTAAGAGGAAGGCGACTATTTCGATTTCGGGAGTTCCGGGTATAATGCCTGTCCACCGTTGCCGTTGCACGCTGCGCTCTCCGCATGACGCACGTCGAAGATGCGAGCGTGCCGGGTGACTGTACTCTGGGTTCATCGTTCTCGGTTATGTAATGTTCGGCCGCGTATGTATGGTGCAAGCGCCTCGACGTTCTGCTCGTGGCGCTAGAGTTGCCGGACGGGAGAAGCATATTCGGGCGATATATATCCAGACTGGGGACCGGCTACGCACCAAATCCTCGTTTCCGTGCACGCACACGCGCACGTGCGAATAATCACGACACTTCACCCATCCTTTTTCCCCGCTTTACGAAACTGTTTTTCGCACTGATTTTTTTCTGGCCGCTAACAAGCCCTGCCGTTGAGAGTTTTCAAATTTTTTTGTATAACTTTTTAAAATCACCGATTCATTTTTTTGAAAAGTTTTTGAAAGAATAATTCTGTAATTACGCGAGTGAAAAGTTTTTATACATCTCTTTTTTTCAATGTCTGAGTACGTTTTTTTATTAATAATATAGAGTAACAAAATTTACGATTCCATTCTTTAACAAATTGAATGTAAAACTTAACGAAATTACAATTTTCAATTCTAAAAATAACTCTAAAAGATGATTTTTAGCCTGTGAATTTAATACAGATATATGTCATACAGTTTATACCAGTGCTTACTGGAAATCGAATTAAATTGCGATTACACAATGTATATATGTTTGAATGTCATTATCTTTGTGAACGATAAGAAAAGAGGAATTTGATCTAACCCTAGCAGATAAAAAAACGATAGATTTTGAGACTCATAAACTTGTTTAACAAACAACTCAGTTTTTGCCAAGAATTTAATAAGCAGAATTTAATAAGTTTTCCTTAAATTTTTCTAATTTAAAATTTCTTCAATTATTTCTTTCGTAATATTATTTTTACTTTAAAGATTTACTTTAAAGAAGAAAATGTAAGAAAATAATTTACTAGTTTTGATTTTGAATAATTCAAACATTCGATAATAATAATAATAAACTTGATCTTCAAAATATTTTACATCGCTTTGTATTAATTTTTTAAATTAAAAATATTATTACTTAATTAAAGAACAATTCAACGAACGCATTTTGAGAGTGGTTATGTATTTTTATGTAATACTCCACATAAAATATATCGTGAAAATGAATAGTGTGTATTTAAGACAAAGACTCAATTAAAGACTAATTAAGGACGTTCAGTCCACGGACGACTGATTTCGATCGTAGTCATACACGTGGATCTTCAGAAATCGAGCCGGTATTGTCCTCACGATAGATCGTAAATGAAACCAGCAAGAAATATCTGTAAATGGAGGGAAGTCTGTCAGGATTTGGCGGGCCTACGTGGGGTGCGGACAGTACGAGTCCACAATCGACGGAAAGATCGAGATCGAGAGAGAGATCCGCGCAGCCTCTCTCCGATGCTGGCAGCGCGGTCCTCGATGATCGTAGATTGCAGGCCAATTCGATACGAGGTAGAGCCATTAAAGAAACTAGGTGATATATTTACAATTGTAAATATATTAAAACTTCTTAAAATAATTTCGATTACTTCCAACTCGATTCACAATTAATACAATGGCTTTAATAAAGAATAAAGAACAAAACGATTATATGCGCGGCTTAAAATTAATATATTTATTGTGATTATACACCGATTTGAATTTTAGAACTTTAGAACTTTACATATATAATTTAAGGAATTCTGTTATATTACTTATAAGTTTTTTATTTGATAAGTACGAAAAGAATGCATTTTATAATACATTCTTGATGAATAAATCAGAATATGTCGTTACATAGAGAATTCAATTTTTTAGTAATTTAATGGAAATCTTCGAAGCGAAGAAATTTGAAATGAATTATAATAAAGATGATAAAAAAGAAAATCCGTTAGTACTTTGCTAGATATATATGAATGAAACCTTGAAATTTGATGAAGTATTATTTATATTATGAAATAAAAAAAGTTATGAAGCAAGGAAAAATTTTGCAAGACATTTTGATTTGAGCTCATAATTGAATTGCTCGTTTCTTTTATGGTTACAGCTCAGATCGAGATAATCCCATGCAAGGTATGCGGGGACAAGAGCAGCGGCGTACATTACGGTGTGATCACCTGCGAGGGTTGCAAGGGCTTCTTCAGGCGGTCGCAGTCATCGGTCGTCAACTATCAATGTCCGCGGAACAAGAATTGTGTGGTCGACCGTGTAAACAGAAACCGGTGCCAGTACTGTCGGTTGCAAAAGTGCCTACGCCTCGGCATGTCAAGAGATGGTGAGTACTTTCAACTGCTCCAACCTTTCGTCACCTTCTTTCAGAGAGACGAATCGTTCTTGTCACTCAGTGGGATTCTTGAAATGAAAAGATGTAAAGCTTTATATCTTCTTCTCGCACATTATTCTCGTGTTAGAAAAGTATACGATTCACATTTAACATCATTTTCAAATTTTATATAGGAAGAATTACTTTTGCACCATGAGTGCCATGGCTTGGCACTCATGGCAGACACATACATGGCAAGATTATGAATCTCTTCGTTTATAAAAGAATTTATATATGCGTGTGTGAGTTGTGTAAACCTTTAGTATACGCGATTAAGTCATTTGTGTCCTGCACATTTCTTTCTTTTAAAATACTAAGTGCACTTAGCTAGAGATAATGGTCTCTATTCTTTACTTTTTTTAAATAC
>NW_012130111.1:101579-114777 GCF_000143395.1 Atta cephalotes | reverse complement strand
ATTTCTTTGAATAGTATTAACTAAACATTTACTTACAGTAAATGAATATTTATTTTATAAAATGATGATACTCAAATTAAAATGATGGTTCCTGTAGCAAAGAAATATTACTGTTCAAACAGATTTTTATTAAAATTTAGTAAATTTTAATTTTTCAGTGTATAAAGAACTAAATGTATCATTATAATTTGGTAGCCAAGAAACTTAATTAAACTTAAAAATAGTAGTTTTTAAATAGCATGCATCGAACATAACATCTTTTCACTCTTGTGGTCTATTCAAACAAGTTTTGCATGATATAGTTCCATGAGATCAGCAGGAAATAGCGGATAGCTCAGAGCGTCATACAAACTCTTTAAAAGCTTCTTTGTTTGAAGGACTAACGCGGGGACGCGATGTTGCGACATGCTCGAACAGTACCGATACCCGATATTTACTCGATGTAGATAATAATGCAATATAAACGAATATGATACAACGCAGAAAAATGTAGAAATCTTTAAAATGCTTCATCTGAATTATTTTTTGTTTGATACAAAAATATTATTTATTCAAGAAATAATTATCAGAACGTAACTCTTAAATTCTTTCAAAAATTTAAAAAAATAGAACAACTAATTATAATTAGCTTAAAAATTAAATAATAATGTTATCTTCTAGCCTTTAAATTATAGACAAAAATAATATAAAAATTAAATAGTATAAGGAAACTATGAATTCTTAATAAATTGCGTAATGCATGATGTGAAATTGATTGTTTTGCACGAAAAATGAAGAAACGTCAGTAGTTGAACGAAGGCTATACTATATGCATACCGATTGCAACAAGACGCTACGCGTGCCAACTCGGGGTGCACGACCCCTTATCAGAATCCGTCTCTCCTCCTCCTACGACGAATCATCGTTGCACTTTATCGGGGCGAGTCACGAACTGTCTTCGGTGCGTTAAACCGCCGCTGTCCGAAGCCTATTCTCGAAGACTGTTGCGATATTAATAGACAAGGCCGTCAAGACGAAACGAGAAGATACCTCGTGGGTGAACGGATAAAGCCTATCGAGATAAAGCCGGTCGAAAACATAATGATCGAGATGATAGTCTTAGATCCAAATGAAATCTCTCATATTCTTTTATATCACCAAAGAGCTTTTTTTAAAATTTAAATAGATACTGATAAGAATGAATGGAATAATTCATGATAATTTCAGTATTTTGCTATTTTCATATAATTATAATTAGAGCAGTAGTATTATAGCTACGTAGTATTATAGTTAGCGTAGGTATAATGACTGTTCCTAATATCTCCGCTATTAGGTGGCAAATTAGTGATTATTTATGAAGTTATTTATTTAATAGCGCGGCGTTACACCATGACGCTAATGCTAATGTTATAATATACACAATAACCATTTATTATAGCCCATTTTTCATGCATTTAGAAACATTTTTTTAAATATACTTTAGCATTTAATTATTATACATTGTGTCTCATTCTTCTTAAACTCGAACGTATTATCACACGAATATATGTAAGTGTTGTTTGTTATTTAACTTTAGTTGTTATATGTATATTTTGAGTTATACAAAGTTAAACGATAGTATGACATTTGGCTAAGCATGTTGGCCTCCTAAGCACGTTGACATTCTCTCTCTTTTTCGAGATTTTCATATCAAAATAATTATTTGATAAATTGGTTATAGTTTTAATTTATAATTTATGTTATGTATATGTACTGTAGCAACCTAAATGCGAAAAAAGTTACATGTACGTATATATATTTGCATACATTCTGCAATATTTTACTTTATTGTTAATTTTGTAAATACTGCATTTTTTTTAACCAAAACGAATTTTTTAAATCTATTTTTGTAGAAGGCCACATTTCCACTCCCATTCCTCTTCGAGCTATTATGCAATGCCACATTTCTATAAATAATATTCTAGGTAATAAATATTTCATATCTTTGAGTCTAGAATCAATTAAACAACACTATGATTAAATATAAGAATCATATAATATTACCTTTTCTTTTATACATTTTTACATAAGACATATATTAAAATTGTATAATTTTATTATATATTTTTGCTAGTAGAATTTTAATTAATATTAATTATATATTCTGTGCAGAGAGAACAATTAATTTTTTATTCATATGAGATCATCTGAATTCTTTATAACTAAAAATTGCCATTTTTTACTATAAATAACCATTGAAGAAGAATATACTTAAAACAAATTAAATTAAAATTGATATTAGCATGAAATTAAAAATTATGTGAACGGTTTATTTTAAAGACAATTATAAGTTACTTTTAATTGAGTTTTTATTCAAAATATGACAAGATGTTTCTTATTAAAGTAGTCAGTTTCTTATTAAAAAGTAAGTTATTTAATATTAAATAAATTTTTGGTACTAAGCCTTTTACAATATAATAAGATTCGGATGGTAGGTGGATTAAATTTTATTTCAAGAATTATAGAAAATTCTAAGGCAAATAAATTCAAGGCTAACTGAAAATTAAATCTTAAAAATACATATAACATATAATTATATTGTATAATTTTTTACATTTAGTTTATTCTTCTTTTTATGATAATAGCAAGCAACAGATAAACTAAAATTTTATAATAACCGACTTAAATTGATGAACAAAATAACTTTATTCATTGTATTATAATGATATATCAAGTGGATAAATATTCACATGGAGAGATTCAAGATGCATTGATTATACGCGACATGTTGTGCGATTATCGCGATAGATACATACAGTATTCTAAAAGATACATACATCAAAAGCTGGATTTAATTTCTCATTGTGTTTTAAATGTTAATTGATTGACAGAAATTATCCTAATTACTTTACATATTCTTTAGAATGTTTAAAATTTTAAATTAAGCTTCAAAGAATAATTAATAAAATAAATGTTATTCTATAATTAATTATGGAGCGTATCTTCGCACAACAAATATAGGTAACATTAATTGAATTTTTTAATTGTAATTAATAAAATTTTATAATTTAAAATTTTTGTAGGAAATATTTATTTTTAGACCTTTGAAAGCTTTTTTCTCATCTGTTTTGATACATTGTTATTTCTCTTTCGACACATTGTGAAACAAAATGTATAGTACCACTAATCAAGCAAATTTATTTCGTTTTTCGATCTCGCGTCACTGAACTTCTCTACATCGTTCGATAAATGAACCCGATCTATGAATCGCAGTACAGCATAAATTTTATATTCGCCGGCTATTTTTATTGTTTTGTGATTGTTACTTCCGTGAATCTAAATCGAGCATTGAATGATCAAAGATCTTGGAAACGTCATAGATTACATTCAAAATATTATAAATATATTTATATTTTATATATATATATATATATATATATATATATAAATTATAAAATTAATAATAAAAAAATAGCTAGAACATGAATTATAAATAATATAAGAGCTAGTTGAGTTTTATAAATTAATATTATAAATTTCAGTAATATTTTGATAATTAAAAATCTTATATTTGTTTTTAGAAAATTAAAACAAATCTTTACAAAATTAATTAAGATAATTGAAATAATTTATATATTTTTAATTTAGAATCGATATTTATTTACATAAAAAAATTATATATTTTTTATATTCTTTTTTATTCCTTGTTTTTTAATTGTTTTTAATTGTTTTTTAATATACTATTTAAAAAGTTGATATCTATTTACTTGAAAATTATATATTTAAAAAATTTGTTATATCTCTTGGGAAAATTTAATTAGAAAACTTAAAAAAATCTTAAAACTTACTGTAAATTTAATAGAAAACTTAAGGTATGTAAAGAAATAATATAAAGGTAAATTTTAAACTTTATGTCCATAGTAATCTTAAATTTAACGTTTATTAAACTAAGATATTTAAAAATTGTTAAAAATAAATGTCAACAATTTTAAGATTTTCTTTAAAGTAATAATTGTAAAATTATAAGTTTGTTTAAATTTCAAGATGAATCTGTTTATTTATAAGGTAGCTTGCCATCAAAAAAATTATTTCATAAGAACAAATGAAAAATTTTAATACTGCCTTTTATTTCATACTGTATGAATCTTATTTACGAGAAAATGCAGCACCGTCACATTCATCTAGTGGCGCTGTCGCGTATTGTTCGCGAATGAACTTTATGTCGACTTAGCATTACTTTCTTATGAGCGCTTTAAAATCCCAGAAATACGATGGAAATAATAAAACTCAGTTTTTCTAAGATTATTTTTAAATCAGCACTGAAATACTTTAAAGTTCTTATATTTAGATTAATATTTTGCACACACTTTACCTCAAAAATTTTTAAGTAAACTCTTAATTATTTTTAAAAACTTTAACTTTATTTAAAGTAAATTTTATCAAGAGATTTTTTTATTTATATAACTTATAATATAAGTTATAATATAACATATAAGTATAACATATAATATAATATATTATATAAGTTATAATATAATATACATATTATAATTATAATATATTATATTTTATAATTATAATATATTGGGTTGTCCGGAAAGTTCGTGCCGACTAACCTATATAATTTAATAAATGTATACTAAAATTTAAATCTTCTGCATTTTAATTTTCCTTCAAAATCGGCACGAACTTACCGGACAATCCAATATTAATACTTTATATTATATGTTCCAATCACTCTAACTTAATTATGTATTATATTTTTTGCTTTTATAATAAATAACTGCGCAATGTCAAGTTAACAACGTGGAATGTTTTTCCATTTCATATGAATCGGATGATATTCAGCCGCGATATTCGGGCACAACCACAACTTCCTGCTTTTTGATGGCCAATTATCAAACGCGGTTTTTTATCTGGTTACGGACAAATAACGTCGCGTGATTCACATTCAAGTCTGGTTCATTAAAATTATTTGCCATAGAAGATACAATGAATAGACTAAAATCGATAAAAAATGTAACTTTTATATGTATAATTAAAAAGTCATGTGTTATCGATAAGAATGCTAATTACAATAATGGAATTACATGCTTAATTTCAATATAAAATAAAATCTATAACAGTTGCATATTTGTTGACAATTAATTAAATTTAATAACATTTCTCATGCGAAGAAATGTATGTATATTGAATTCAAGTAAAAATGTTATTCATTATAGTAATACATATTTTACAATGTTTTCAATGCTTAAAATAAATTAATGCTTGAGATTAAATTTATCACTAATTTTTTTGCATTTTGAAAGGATTTAAGATTATAAATTATGATTATAAATTAGAATTTTTAATTTTAATTTTTACTTATATTAGATACTATATACGCATTTAAAATTTATTTTTAAAATAATAATGACACATATGCAAAAAATATATTTTGATGATAATTAAGAATAAATAAATTTATTAATTAAGTTACGATTTAATTAGTTATATTTAATTAATTGCATTAATTCAAACATATTATATTTACTAGATGTACGTTTTATTACGACGTATTGTATTCAGATGCACGCGAAATTTACTCAAATTATATCAGTTTTAATTATCACGATCCTGAAAAGCACTTCGTGACATAGAGATTTCTTTTAACAAAATGAGAACTCGAACTCGAAAGATTAAAGTAGGATTCAGTAACGGGAACCGTCTCGGCGTGTATTTCAGATTCAGTATCGCTTTATTTACTCTCCGGCGCGATAAGCTACATCGTTTCTACTCAACATGTGAGCGTGCATGCGTGCGCGCGTACACAGAATGCCAGAAAGTGCATCGTAAGCTACCGGTTAGTGCATACTCTTCCTGTTGCCATCTCCGTCTCTATCTCCTTCCTTTTCTTTCTGTCTCGTTCTCTCGTCCATACTTTATCCGCATTCGGTCGATCACCCTCCGCTTCCTCCCTCTTCTCCTCGCCGTGCCACCACATGATAGCCATTCGGTTAGCCGCTGACATCGCTATCCCCCTTATCAACCCCTCGCCCCCTATTGTCATTCGAGCCCTCGACCACCCTCATGAGACTTACGCGCGTGACTATACGCGTGTAGTGACAGGATACCACTAAATCAACAATACATTGCTACCGCAGATAGTGTTCGAAAAATCTTTTTAATCTGATTAGAATATCTGAGGAAAAATCTAAACGAATGCTTTTGATTAATCAACGTTTTTCTTAATTCAAACTTTTTTCTTAATAACTTTTTTTAATCAGATATAATAATAAGAAACATGTTTTGTCGAATTAATTTATTTTACGTGCAAAAAAATTCGCAATGAAAAATGATCTAAAAGAAAATTTTCTAAGTAAAATAAATTATGACCTATTCATTATTGAAAGTATAATATAAATTTTAATAATAAAAACCGGCCAAAAACTTATAATACGAAAATTTTCTAATTACAAAATTATACACTAAAAAATTTTATTTTTAAATGATATAATTCATGTACAGAATGATTTATTTTATTTTAACTGACAAATATTTCGAAAATATGGAATTTTACTAAGTAACATTCCATATAAAAGTATGTTGTAGAGCGTACAATGGTGACGGTATAACATGCAATTTTATTTAGAATGTTTTTTTGGAAAAATTGAATGTTTTCGAAATATCTGTCTGTTAAGATTAATTTTATCCTGTATTTTTTTAATTTATATAAAATTTAATCTTCGTATTTGTCAGAGTTAAGCAAAAGAGAATATACAGGATTTTTTTTGTTAATTAAAATTTTAACTTTATGCTTCACGTGATTTTAAATTTAATTTCGAACTCAAAAACTAAATGTCTACAAAGCAATCAAAAAGTTATAAATTCTTCAAAGTAGTATTTTTGCAGCACTAAATGCACGCGAATGTAAAATGTCAGTTTACTATAAATTTTACTATTGAAAAATGTCAGTCCTTGACAAAATTGAGATTAAAATTGCTCTCAGAATACATTAGGAATGATACATGAAACACACAGTTCCCGATAACTAGACACAATAGTGTCATAAATTTTTCCATCAATAAAAACTAATGTTTATATATATAAGTGTATTATTATTTTTAATACTTTTCCTTGACAAAATTGAGATTAAAATTGCTCTCAGAATATATTAGGAATGATACATGAAACACACAGTTCTCGATAACTAGACACAATAGTGTCATAAATTTTTCCATCAATAAAAACTAATGTTTATATATATAAGTGTATTATTATTTTTAATACTTTTTATTTTAATAACCTTTTATATGTATTCTTCTTTATCGGCGATGTAGAACTTTGATAGTTTTTTAATTGTAAGTTTTAAGAGAATAGATAGATATGGTAGAGTTTAGTATCCCATCCTAAAAATGGCAATGTTGTGTGTATGCCTGTGTTTGTTTTCCAACGACATATAGAAGTCGCGTGTACACTCAACGACCTATATTACAGGCCGCATAAATATTTTTAACAGATTAAAAATTTTCTCATTTTTATAGTTTTGATGCTAATTTCATCAATACATAAATATTTTGTATATAGTCCAGAACAATAAATAAATCTGATGTGGGCCTCAACATTTCAAAACCAAGATTGAAAGATTCACATTGCCGTGGAGAGTTAAATATTCTGATAATAAAGTGATTAAAAAAATCATCTAAATTCTCTTGTAATTAATTAAAGAATAATAACTTAATTTTCGATTAATTCTGAAAAAAATATAAAAAAATGGCCATAATTTTTATTAAGAAAAAATCGAAAAGATCAAAAACATGTAAAAATATGTGCATGGAGTTACAAATACTCTGAATAACATTTTCGGGACAGAGTACATGCGTTTGTTCAAGCTATAGTTTGTGTGTGTGACGTCATCGGGTGGGTGCGTCGCGACCAGACGATGATAGCGTCGCTGAAGAAGACGAGGAGAACGCAGCGAAGCTCTTCCGCGTTCCTCGCCGAGCCTTCTTCGTGGCGAGGAAGGGATCGACCGGTAGGAGGAGTCACGTGCGACTTGATCTTGATCGATCCGTAAAATACCCGTTAGATTTTATCGCCTTACAACGAAATCGTCCCATCGATGATCGCTCCTGATCTGTTATTGTCCATAATTGACAATAATGAGTTCGAGACGACTAAAAATGAAGAGAGAGGAGAGGGAGAAAGATAGAGCAATAATCGAAAAAAAGCGTTTGACAATATTATATACGATTAGATACTTTATTTGAAAGTCGCACAAGAAACTAGAATAAAATTTTTATGTCATCCGTATTGTATAACAAATGTAAGATGGAATCGATATTTTATCACAACAAAGTTGTGATAAAAAATTCATGGTATAAGTTTGTTTCTACAAAATGCAGTAAAGAATTAAACCAAGCATTATTTTGTAGAATTCTTAAAATCCTAAAATTTATATTTGGAATTTATATTTTACACTGTAGGTACTCTCACAATGTGATTTAAGTTAGTCGAAGTGAAGGGCTAAATAAATAAAAGTTTGATTTTATTGCTATTTTGTTCAGGCAAACAATTTTGCCTTGTTTCTATTCTATATATACATATAGGAATATAAAGTAATAAAAGAATTTTCAAAGCGCTTTTTAAAAATACCTTTTTATAGTCATGTTTCAATCTAAACATGACTACATATTATTACATTACCTAAATAAATAAAGTTTACTTTTAATATTGATTCAATTTTTGTAACGCTCCGAATTTATAATTTTGATGAAATCCTTGATTTTGTTTAAAGCCGTTAAATTTGGGCGCATGTCGAAAAAACAACGGGAAAAGGTTGAAGATGAGGTCAGATTCCACAGGGCGCAAATGAGGGCAGCCTCAGAGACGGCGCCAGACAGCAGTGTATTCGAGCATCAGACGCCGAGCAGTTCGGATCAACATCATCCTTATAATGGCGGGTAAGTGTGGCTAGAAGTTTATATTGAAATTGAGGGGAACATGGACAATTAAGCTTACTATAGAGTGATGATCATATTATTAGAACCATAATTCGAAAAATATGATTTCTTTTTAGTTTGTATAAAAATAAAATCAATATTAAGTCAGTATTAAGATTTATACACATGATGATTTTTAATGGACAATTACACTAAAATGTATTAAAAAGATAATCTTAACTTACGTAATTATGAATTATATAAAATAAAAATGAAAATAAAATTAATATTTAACACTGCTTTTTGCTACAATTATCGTGTCAATTTGTTTGGGTTTTTTATACGTTTTAAGCAGTTTATTTTTATTGCTTCATTCCTATAATACGCATTTTTTTTTTATCAAACGCATCATTAATTGATATAATGTTTGTTGATGATTCTTTGGAAATTTTCCTTTTCATTCTTAATGAGATTGACTATTTTGGAATATATATGAGAGATAGTGCTATCTATAAAGTAATGTCAAGAGTAATTTATATATTTAAAATTTGTAAATATCAGTATTTCATAAAAAAATAATAATAATACAATATTATTATACTTTTATGTTAATTACAGTAATTTAATGTAAAATCGTTAATTTATGTTAGAGATTCTAACAAATTGATTGCACTCACTATATATATTTCTTTAAGAATACGTGTGTTTTATTAAATAAAATTTATTTGTGTAATACTCTATGTAGGAAATTTGTAAAAACTGCAAAAACATGTTAGCTTAATGTAATCAGATATTATTTCGCAATGTGAAGTCAAATATAAATACTGTGAAAATCTTTATTTTACTTCTTCCGATTAACTTGCACTTTTCGTGAATGGACGCGACTCACGCGGACCTATCATTTGTCCTCGACAGGTACACGTATGGTGGTAGCGAATACACATCGTCAGGTCCCGGCACTGGCGGTTACACGAATTACAATCATCAGGCGATGACGAATTATGAGCTTAGTGCCGACTACGTCGACAGCACGACGACCTACGACCCCAGACCGACGCAGACGCAGGTCGCAGATACCGTCGCGCCCGACACACCCTCGGCCGTCACTGCAACTGGAGTACTTCCCAGTGTAGTCACTACTGGTAAGTAGTGCTTCATTCGCAATTCCTGGTACACATGGACCCGTTAATCCTGGCGCGATGCGTAAGAACACGAGATTATATCATGATGAAATGATATATTGTTGATTGATTGCTGGGACATGTAGTTGTAATATAGAAAACAGAGAGAAAATGATAGAGAAAGAGAGAGAGAGAGAGAGAGAGAGAGAACTCCATAATAAATTTAAAATTAATTTACCTTTATCATCAACAGATGATATGAGATCGAGAAAGCAAATTCGTATATAGCACGAAATAGATTTGTAAATAGTTTCGAAAATTATCATCATTTTTTTCAACTACAAATAAATAGCGAAATAAATATTCGATACATATTCGAAAGTAAAAAATTTATCAAATTATTTAATTTATTTTATTATTTTATTATTTTTTTAATAACGGTAATTTGTTCTTTTAACTTGGTTTCAATTAAACTTTACTTTAAAAAGATCTTAAATTGGGGCTTAGTTGCTAAGATATTTAATGAGGAAAGTTGTAAAAAGTTATAAGAAAACAAACGTCCAATCAAATTTCCACTAAGAAAAAATGTATTCTAAGTTATTCAAAAAATTCGTAAAGAAAGAAAGAGAGAGAAAAATGAGCGACAATAGTTATAAAATGCGCTGCATAATTCAATTTTTTACATTGTACAAACAAATCTTTTTAATAACAAAAATATCATGTTTAAATAAATTATAAGTTTTTAATCCACAAGTCTCATTAAAAATTAGGTTTATATATAAATATAAAGTATAAAAATAAATAATAAATATGCGTAAATATTATTCTCTTTTTCTTGACACATATAATCTTTTGCATTTTTTAATTTATTTCAGATAGACTTAAAAATTTTATTTGATATAAAACGGTAAAAATTGCAATAAAATAATAAAATTAAGATAATTTTTATAAAATTTTAACATAATTTTTTTATATTTTTCTACATAAACGTTTTTATTAACATAGATTTATCTCAATGCAATAAAATCGGATTATGCAAAAGATAAAATTAGTACAATGCATTACGTAAGAGATCATTTTAATAAGTACTCATTAAATTAGAATTGTAATCTTCTAAGCGCAACTATTAAGTTTTCGCTTCGTAACCGGCACGCTAAATGCTTTCCGGAGCACTGTCATTAATCCAGAGTTAATTGCGTTCGCGTCTTTAATGTCACCAGAGTTCCTTCCATCCCACGTCCTTGTCATCAATAATGATTTCTCAAGCAAATCGCAAATTACTGCACGATAATCATTTCTGTCATATCGGCACAAATATTTTCTTTGTAATTATTGTCATAATTTACATTTATACATAGTATATATACATTTTTATTTAAATTTAATTTTATAATTATTAATCGTAAAAAATATTGTTTTGAAACATACTTTTTAATATTATTCACTTTTATGTTATAAATATTTTCGTGTTAGTTTAAAAAAAAATTATATCAAAGCAATCTTTCTAATTTATTCCTATTCGTAAAAACGATAATAATTTGCATAATTTTTTTATATTGTTTGATTTATATAAATACTATGATTTATATAACAAAAATGTATCAATTCTTTATTAATACTCAATCACCATATAAGAAATTACATATTACGAGAAATTATAAATTATATAATTTGAACTAAGCCATATACTATAATATAAGCCATATACTATTATATATTATAATGAAAATGTTTAATTTGTATTAATTAATTATTTTCTTTATTAATATTTTCTTTACTGATTTCATTGATTTTTCATACAGATTTTCTTCTACTACTTTATTACATATTTATTTATATGATGTATAATTTATTAACGTACTTGTATAGTATTTATGTGCTAGGAATTACGCTTTGTATTTCCGGCCGCAAAATTGATTACATTTGTTTTCGAGTTGACTTGTATTTAATCAACGAAGCTTGCAATGTATAGTTTCACTAAGGTTGATCAAGATTGACTTCGATTCAATACATAGTAATGAAACTTTGCGTAGGAGCGAAGTAGATCAATGATGCGTCGTATAATCGGCTGATGATGTTTATTATTCATGATTGAGCAAAACACACACATATATTCTCAGAAAAAAGAATTACTTTTAAGGAGAAATTTTGAGGAGATTATCACTACGACATTTAAAAATAAATCTTATTTTTCTAATTTCATTTCTAAAAATTTGCAAAAATTAATAAGAAATATGCCTTAAAAGTATACAAAATTCATAAAAATTATTTTTAAAAAATAATTATTAAAAAAACATATGTTTATTATTTACAAGGAGTTAATTTTATACATATGTCTCTGAGCATAATATTAAATATTAAATCTGTTTTCTTTTTCACAATTTTGTTCAAAAAATTTTATTTCAAATACGAGTTCAAAATTTTAGATTATTTGTATAATGTAACAAAATTATTATTATTTTGATTTTTAGAATTGTTGCAGAATAAAATATATTTACCTTTGTTGAAGGAAAATATTATCACAACATTTAAACTTTATGCCATGTTCTTATTTTACAAAAATCTGCCAATAGCATATGTTGCAGTAAACTTATTTTTTTATTACTTAAGGACTGTCTCAAGTTTTAACCAAACCATTTTACAAACGAGTATGTAAATCATATGTAAATCTTTACAAATGCTTTGATAACGTTTCAATTCGATTCAGTTATATATACATAGTGTCTGATTAATTATTAAGAAAAAGTATTTAATTACATTTGTTTCTTTAGTAATTATTTAAATAAATCTACAGTGAAATATTTAATATTGAAACTATCTTAGAACTTATTGGAATTTAATAAGCAACATTTTTCGACTAAACAGTTAACCTTTGAAAAAGTTTGATGCATTTTTCCCTTGAGAACGATCTTTTCTCTTATTAAAAAAAAACTTAAACAGAGACGTTATAGAAATTTAATATTAATATTGACCAATTAATTACTTATTTTAAAAAAGTATTAAAAAAATATCGTTAAGAATACTTAAAATACTCAAACTAAGCGATTAATTGAGTACACGTATTATATTTTTATATTTTCATAAAGAAGGATACTTTGGAAAAGTATATATATATATATATATATATTAGGTGTAGTAAAAAGAAATCTATTATTTTTGCATGAAATTGAATGGAAAAATAATGGATTTCTTTATATA
>NW_012130111.1:90577-101295 GCF_000143395.1 Atta cephalotes | reverse complement strand
ATATAAATAATATATATAAATTATATATATATATATATATATATATATATATAAAATATACTTGTATGTGTTTCCATATTTTATATATTTGAATAAAAAGAAAAAGACGTTTTTTATATTATATTTTTGAAAAGGAAACAAGAGGTACACATATGTACATACGTGTCCAGTTTGTCTAGGCCATAGTGAGATAAGGTCCTATAGAACTCATTCACAGAACTGAAATATTTAGACCTATTCGCGATTCAACCCTCGAGACCAATTCAAGCCCTCGTGAACTTTGACTTTTCGGCACATCAGGGAAGTCTCTCTCCGCCTCGACGACTGGGAACGGCGCAGGGGGTGGCGGAGGAGGAGGCGGTGGCGGCGGTAGTGGTGGTGGTGGTAATGGTGGTGGCGGTACTGGTAGCGGTAATGGTAATAGTAGCGGTGGCGGCGGTTCTGCCGCGGCCGCCAGCGGGACTGCCGGGAGCGGAGGCGGTGGCGGTGGCAGCGGCTCCCTGAGCGGCGGCGGAATCGTCGCCGTGAAACAGGAAACCACCGTCGAGCTCGCCGGCCTGGGCCATGGCTCGTACACGATGGTTGACTCGACGACCTTCCTTAGTGGACAGCAGCAGAGGGTCAGCAATCCATCTGAAGATGACGAAGTGCCGAGTCTGCCCAGTATGTCCCATGCGATGAGATGTGAGGTTACGTTTGTGTCCCTTTGCATGCCCTCATCCTTTAACTCACTCGCTTGATCCCATGCAGAGTAATTCCAGAGGACCAACAAAAGTTTGTAGAGAAATACGTCGCGATGAAATTTAATTATGAAAGTTCAGTGAAATTTATTTTAATCAATCTCTTTAAGGATGTTCTGTTATATATATTTATCTTTGGCAAAAATAAGCCACTATCATTCAAAAAAATGTGAATGATATTAACCCGAATATGAATATGAATATGTTATAAAATCAATTGCAAAAAACAAAATAGTTTGACTTATAATGGTTTTATGTAGCAAAATGACCATATTTCTTTACAATTAAATCAATAATTTTTAATCAAATAAGAGAAATTAAATAAACTTTTGCACAAATATTTATGATTGCTTGATCAATATATGTTTAAAATTTGATTTAATTTTTAGTGTTACTTTCTTCTTAAATTTGTAAATAAATATTACAAAATTTTATATATATAAGAATCAAGACTAACAAAAAAATTAAATAAAATAATTTAAATCAATAAGAAAATTGTGTTCAAATTTTACATAGATTCAAACATAATAATAGAGCAACGTATGAAATTTTTATATTTTTGATAATATTTTGTTTTACGTCTTCGTAATTTACATTTTATAAAATTTTTAGTATTAGACTTACATGAATATATATGTATATATATTTTTTTAAAATAAATAAATTATAATGATTAAAAAGATTATACCATATCTTAAAATAATTTAAGATAATGATGAGGTGAAATTATTATGTTATAATATGAAATCTTGAGATGATTTACCAACGAAATTCATTAATCAACGTGAAAACTAGTCCAGCCTCATGAAAAATTCATAAAGAGTTATTCAAAAATGGAAATTACTTGCTCTTTTATGTTACAAGATATGACGTTATGTACTTGCTGACGCGATAAAATTATTATAAACGTTTTAGTTGTATTTGATTATAAATGTTGGTAAAATATTGGCCCTCTAAAATTTCATCTCGAAAGTTGAATGTTTGCATGTTATTTTAAATGGTTAATTTACTTTATATTTAATTATTATGTAAAATATATTTCTCCACGCTTTATCTTTTTCACAATTGCATTTCCTAAAAAATTGTAGAATCTAGCATTTATTAATCTTTGTATGTCGATTCATTTTTTATTTTTTCTGTATGATGTTATACGTAAATAGTTTATAAACTCTAGAAATTTTTTTTCACGAAATTCTAAACATTTCTGCTTTTAGTAATTTTATGTTTCACACGATTGTACATAAAATTTATCTAACCCTTTTTAACCCTTTTATGTTTGTTTTTTATCTGTATTCCTTGTTTAAAGAAATTTTAGTCCATTATAAAAATATATATGTATATAATGTAATTATATTTCTTTGAAAACAAAATATATTTCTTGCGTTAACTATACAAGATTTTTTCTTAAGTATTTTATTATATACCTATATATGTATGTATGTATGTATATAGTATACATAATATACACACACATTGGATGTCCTCTAATTTTCATAATTTTTTTAAATTATTCAATGAGCAGAATATATATATATAAAATCGACACAATTTTAAATTATCATTAAGAAATATGTTTGAGATATTTTATAAAGAACTTTGAAAAATATCTTATACGTCAATTTTACTTGCTTATTCGACAACCTTTAGAAATTAATATCTCGTTAATTGTTGTAAAAATTGTAAAATGGTACAGGTTTTTGACTCAATTTAGTTCACTCTACATATGAGCGCTGTATCATAATTAGGAGACATTCTATAAATGTATATTTGTATATATATATGTATAAATACTTATATTATTTCTAATTTTAATCATTAATCAATATCTAGCATATATAAGTATATGCACAACATTCGAATGCATACAAACACATCTTCTGCATGAACTATCTGTCTCTTTGTAACAAACAATCTACTCAATAAATTATTCTGTTTAAATTATTTCTATTATCTCTATTTCTGTATCTCTACTTAAGATCCTTTTGTAAATATTTTAATAAAAATAAAATTCCTATATAAATATAAAAATATAATTCTTCAATAATTAAAAAAAAACAATTTATGAGATAAGTCTATAAAGATTATTGTAATGAAAGATTAATATGAATTGTACATTTGCTGAGCTTGAGATTGATTAAAAATTTTTTTGGCTTACCGGATAAACTCTCTTATTTTTTTATTTCGCTATTATTTTTTAACCATGTGTATTATGAAAGGAACTTTACAAGCGGAAAATTCGCCGAACTTTCGCAGATCCGGCACAAATCAGCGAGCTTCTCTCGAAAACGATAGCGGACGCGCACGCAAGGACATGCCTGGTGTCGACGGAACAAATCCAGGAATCCTTCCGGAAGCCCACCGACATTACCAGAATGATCTACTACAAGAACATGGCACATGAGCAGCTCTGGTTGGAGTGCGCCCAAAAGTTGACCACCGTTATCCAGCAGATCATCGAATTTGCCAAAATGGTCCCTGGATTCATGAAGCTCTCGCAGGACGACCAGATTGTTTTATTAAAGGCCGGTATGTAACTGCATCGGCATAAGCACCATTTTTCGTTTATCAGCGATAAAACTATATTGCTCTTTTGCATGCTCTTGCGCGTGATTTGATCACAAATTTTAAGAATTTAATCTCAAGATTAATTATTCTATTTTTAATTCTTAAGTGGAACAGGTAAGCAACTGCATTATACATACATACTTCACGCGATCACTAATAATTTTATTCTTTTTCTAATTATTTATTGGACAAATCTAATGTTTTATCTATTTTATTATTGGAAAAATTAAAAAATTTTAGAAGATTTGTTACTGTAATTTTCTTCAAGCGTTAAGAGATTAATCTCATTGAAGCAGAAAGAATCGAAAATTTGTTTTTTGAAAATTTAATGTATAAAAAATATAAAATATAAAAACATTAGTATGAATGGTCTATTGTTAAAAGATATTTTCTATCTTTCTTTTTTTAAATAAAAGAACCTTGTGATTTTTTTAAAACTATTTTTCTCAAAATAATTATTTTTTTCAAAATCATGGAAAAACTTTTCAAGAGAAAAGTCTCACATTGTTAAATATCTAAAGAGCAATGGCAATGGCATTCTCTTGAGTTTAAAAAATAACATTTTTTTATTATTTTTAATGTATGTCAAAATATAAATCAATCAATTTCTTTGATTATTTTATAGACAACAACCATATTAACTTTTGTTAGTAGTTAATAAACTATGTATGTACTTTTTGTTAGTAAATGTAATAAACTAAAATTTTTTTAGTTAAATTTTAGTTAAATATATTTTTTCAAGTTAAATTATTTAACTTTATTGTTTCAATTAACGACATGTTGAATAGGAACAGTGACGATAGAAATGATTAGAAATAATTGAAATTAGGTATAATTTGATATTATGACTTAATAGTACAATGAGACTAAATCGCTTAATAAATTAATAGATATATAAATTAATAGATATATAGTTGCCATATTTGAATTCGTAATCATCTCTTGTTACACTAGAATAATGAAGACAATATCCGTCAGTTTTTAAAGGATTTAGATAAATAAAAAATGAATAGTTGAAATATCTATCCTAATATCCTACTGAAATGTAATAGGTTCCTTCGAGTTGGCTGTGCTACGAATGAGCAGGTACCTCGATCTCCAGCAAAACTGCGTCCTATACGGTGATACCTTGCTACCGCAGGAGGCGTTTTATACGACGGATACGGCGGAAATGAAGCTTGTTTCCTGCGTATTCGAGTTGGCCAGAAGCATTGCCGAACTAAAACTCACTGAAACCGAGTTGGCGCTCTATAGCGCGGCTGTTCTACTTAGCCCTGGTGAGTAGCACGAACATACAGTGTTTCATAAATCTTCTAGATAAAATTTACTGAAATTGTAATGAAAAAAAGTTTGCATACATACACTGAAAGAAAAGATTGGTTGCTGCAACAATTTAAAGATTTAAGACAGTAAAATTCAGTAGCAGCAATGTCAATGTGATTTCGATAGGCTGACATAACTAAAAATTTGCTGCTACAACCAAAAACTGGTTGTTACAGCCGATTAAAAATGCTATGCCATATTTTACTATCTAAATTGTTGCAGCAACCAATCTTTTCTTTCGACGTATTATTATAAATTTAAAATTCTAATGTTTCAATGTACGCGCTTTATGTCTTAACATCCGTTGAACATAAACTAACGATAACTTATTCCAAGAAATAAGTTATTGCATGATGTTAAAGATGTTATTTTAATGACAAAGTGTGATGACAAATAATAATTGGAATACATTTCAAAAATACTCAGAATGTTTTTATTTTTTTTCAGAATTTTTAATATATGTGAATTCTGAAATATTTTAAGATTTAGTATAAAAAAGATCTGAGAAATTTTTTTAAAAAGTTATAAAATTATAAAACTATTCTAAAAATTCTGAAATATATAAAGATTAAATATATATAATATATATAATATTATTTATATAAAGATTAAAAAAAATTTTTTATATAATTTTCAAAATTTTTATGTAAATTTTAGAATTTTTTTAGACTTTCTGTATTCAAATTTTAGAATGTTTTAAAATTCGCATATATGAAAAATTCTGAGAAAAAATATATATAAACTCTCTAAGTATTTCTGAAAAGAATTCTAATTCGTATATAAAAATTCTAAGAAAAATTTTTACTGGGGATGTTTTATTATATTTACATAGTTGTGTGAGAAATTATAATATTGATGCAATATTACTGTTAGTTTATGTTTAGCAAGTAAGTACGATGCATTATGTATGAAATATATATATATTTCATTGTATACTTTATTTTATCAATATTTATCAATATTTCTTTACATTTTACTCAGTAGTTATTAATTTATTATTTGTTATTTTATTATTTGTTATTCAGACTGAAAGAAAATTGTGTTTACTCCCAGATAATTTATAAAAATTTCTGACTTATATTACTTATATAGCATTTTTTCCTATGAAACGTCTATAAAGTTGAATTCTATGGATTAAAAAAGAGATTAACAAGAGAAAAAGAATTTCATATTTTTACCTTCGTTATTATTCAAACATGCAATAGTTGACTGACTTATAATACTTTACACAGATCGACCGGGACTGAAATGCCTGGGAGACATCAATAGGCTGTCGCAGGCGGTGATCAGAGCGTTAAGGTCAGAACTAGATCGGAACCATGTGACGCCGATTAAGGGCGATGTGACCGTATGCGACGCAATTCTCGCGAAGATACCGCAGCTACGGGAGATCTCACTGCTGCACATGGACGCGCTGGCGAAGTTCAAGCGGTCGCAACCGCACCTCGAGTTCCCGGCCCTCCACAAGGAGCTCTTCAGTGTCGATAGCTGAACGAGCGACACGGCGCGGAACGTCGTCCCGGCGCTGCCGAGCAGACAGGAGCGCGAATAGCGTCTCAGACCTTGCTCGGTCAAGGTGAGTCCGACCGTCCCGGAAGAGAGATACTCGACGATCTCATGGCCCGGGGAACCGGAAGTGGCGACGCTTTCTAGGAAGAATCCGCGAGCCGGCTCGGATGAGAACGATCTCGATGATGAAAGACGAGGTAACATGAGTGTCAACAAATCGATCGATCGTGTCGACGGTCCGTTTCGTCGCGAAATGAAAAAGGTTATTGCTTGTATCGAGAACAAAGGGACAGAAGCAATGCGAATTATGGCAATCGTTTACATTACATTAGCTTCGAGTCTGCGGATCGGAGATTCGTGCTTTTAACTCTATTAAGACAACTATTTTTAAGACGATTTATTAAGCACAGGTACTCGGAGAAGTGAAGAACGATGTCAGAATGCTTATCCGGATTTCGCGATTTAAGTTGTAATCACCTCTTACATCTAGCATTAAATGTGGTTTTATAGTTCTCAACTAATGAATATAATGAATGCGATTCTTGTATTAAATAAATAAATAAATAGCATTTAAATATCAGTATATCAAATGAGAAAATGCAACTATAGTTTTTAGAATGATTAAATTAGAAATTTCTTTAAAATAATTTTAAATTATTTCACTTTGTTTCGTTCGATGAAATACATAAAAGTGATAAATTTAACGCACAAAATAAAAATTTTAATAATTTTAAAACTAATGATTAGAAATATAAAATTGATATTGATAATTATAAATTACTATTATGAAGATTTTTTAAATATATGAAACTATAAAAATATGTTTTAAAATCTAAATGAAGATTTACGAATGTATTCCCGGTAAAAAATTTTTCATGTTATTGTAAATAAAGAATATATGTATACCTATATAGGTGTGTGTGTGTGTGTGTGTGTGAGTGTGTGTGGGTGTGTGTGGGTGTGTGGTGTGTGTGTGTGTGTGTGTGTGTGTGTGTGTGTGTGTGTATGTGTGTGTATATTCATGCATGAACAATTTTTTATCGAGTTCTTTTATACGTTATATGTTTTACATATGTGAGATAAAATTATTTTTAATAATCAGTGATAATAGTCGCATAAATTTTGTTGATTTTAAAGCTGGTTCTCTCGTGGCGTCATATTAGTTGTATAACATTAGATAATTGTTATGTACATATACAGCGTTATTTCTTAATAGTCTCTTAAAAACAAAACTATTTCGTAATCCTGAAATCTGTAAAATATGTTAATATACAAACAAAATAATTTCTGAAATAATGCAGCGATTTTTGACAGCTGAGAAATGTGCTACTTTAGGAATTATGTATTAATTTAGAAATTATTTTACACTTCTACGTGACGTATCTCAGTTAGGATAGATGTCTCAGTTTATTGTCTATTTTGCAGACTTCAGGATTACGAAATTATTATGCTTTTAAGGGTAAATTATGAATTAAAACTGTACATAATAAGTAATCTGTCGTCACATAATCAATAGCGCCTTGAGGTAGCCTTAAGCAAATAATTTTTCAGTTTGCGTGATATTGAAAAGAATATGTCTTTTATTTTATCAAAATTAAGTTTAAATAAAATCGTTAAAATACAAGCGGGCTTGTACTTGAGAAATTATGATATAATCATTGAAAAAGATAAATAAAATTTCTAAATATTATTTCAAGATGATCAACAATGAGATGCACAATATAGAAGAACTGTTTATAGTTTCTGTATCTATTTCATGTTATATTTATTTAATTATGTAAAATTATGCTGCAGATTAAGAGAGATAAAATAAATAAAAATACATTTTACACACATTTTACACACTACGATTTGTTAAAATTTTTTTATTTTATTACGAATTAATATTGCATATAAGGGATAAGAAACATACAAAAGAATCTAAATACTTTTTTTGTTAAAAATTAGCATTTCTAATTTTTTCAAATTGATGTGTAATACGCGCGTAAAATATTTATTCTTAATACATTGTCATATACACACAAAGGTACACGAAAAGGTTAAATTTTAAGCTATCAATATACTTTTTCATTGCATAAATAAAAATTGCTTGATATCGTTTCTTTTACATAATCGCTTGTCCGAGTATCAACATGTTGAATATTCGGGAGCCTTATATCGTTATATTGTATATAAGATTTTTCTTATTGTTTAAATTGCAAAGAAGAGAAAAAGAATCTTTATAACATAACAAATGTAAATGAACTCCCGATTGTATGAATTTTTTAATAATATTTTAACTCGTCAAATGGATATGACATAATAAATAATAATACGTAATATGCATGGTTTAACCCTTTAATTACGGTAAATTGTATTTGTTTAATATTTTATTGTATTTGTGTAAAAGATATAAAAAATTCTTGGTTAAATTTATCGTATTTGTGAACTCATATATTGTGAAAAATTTGATCAGTTATAATAATAATAAAACTTGATTAGTTATAAATGTTATTTGTACAATACAAGTTATAATTTATATGTACAATACAAGATTATAATTTATATCTGTTATAGTTTACCATAATTAATAACTTAATTATTGCTTGTGGCGTAATGAATCGAAAACCGTAAATAAGAACTCAATACTGCCGTTAAAAGGGTTTAAACTGATGATTTAGAAAATCATAATTTGTAAATATGCTTATACGGTTACCAACAATCTGATTCAAAAGCAGATTGATTCTATTTCTCCTTCTGAAACGTCCTTAAATCTTTGATTCTCTAAAAAATGATAAAAATGATTTATCAGTTAATTGACTTTCACAGTTTATAGTATATCAATTTTCTTTAAATCAAATATCTTTTACAAATGTTAGATCTTAAACAATATTGGACGTCCTGAATGAGAAATCAAAGTATAATAACAACGGATAAATATGATTGTAGTTGAATCAGAATTTAATAGAAGAACTTTACAAAATCAATTCAATCAATTAATTTTTTATTAACTTTATATCAATCTACTGCATCAATCTCTTTTAAATGTTAAAAAAATATTATATTATTTGTGAACTTTCTCGAAAATATAAATTTTTAATTTGAATCTGATTCATTCTTCACAATCTCTTTCATCCGATTGCTCTAAATCAGGTGGCTCGAATTTCAACCGATCAGTCTACCGGATAATATCCTATTAACCGTAATATATACTAATTTATTTGTTAATAAACGTTAGATTTTGCCTCAATTTTAATTACTATGTTAAACCTATACGTCTATATGTATTTTAAGATGTTTGTTGTTTATAATGACGAAGTATTAACGTGTTCGAATTCGAAAATTGTGAATAATTCGTAAGCATGCGTAACTATAAGAGGTACGCAGGATAAGTTTGTTTTAATGTCGATGAAAGTGTGGACGTTTCATAATCAATGATTAGATTTCAAGCTACAGGATGTTCCAAAGAAGTATATATCGATAACAAGATTTTTTATCTTATCATTAAAGTTTTTTTCTGCAAAATTTAATTACGATTTTTAATTTATAGTTTTAATGTCAAGTCCATTTTCTGTTAAAATTAATTTTTATAAAATTTATAAATGAACAAAATAGTTTGCATTTAATTTAAAATATTTTAAGAAAAATGTAATTAAATATAATTCTTATCTTTGCGATTGTGATATCTTTTTGGGACGTTTTGTATTTTTTGCTTGCATAATAAAATTATGTTAAATTATCTTATTTGTTATGCCAATTATAGAAAATGATATTATCGTACAAATTAGTCTTAATCAAACTGAATGTCCGGTAGGCTTTTAAATGTATGTCACGATGGACCGTCTTAGATAAAAGTATCGAATGATGCCTCTCTTGAAAGACAACCCAATTGGTTGCCTCACTCTGATGATTCTTCCTAGGAAACGTCAAGCTAAACACGCTTAAGGTAAATCTAGGAAAGTAATACGCGAAGAATCACGAAGAAGAAAACACATCGAGATTGGAACGCTGGTACATGGCCTCGCTAATCGTTGACAGATACTTTGAGAATTTTATTGCAAATAGAAGAACTTTGTTATCTAATTTTTAAATTAGAGAATTTTTCTATTTAATAAAATGAGGAAAATTAGAAAATTTATTGCGCGAATAATAACAAGTTTAGAGCATACATACTTTCGAATGTAAATTTTAAGGTGATGAAAAATAAAACATATATGCGGTTCTCTTTATCGTTAAAAGAAATACGCATTTATATAAACGTTTACAATGAATTTTTAAGTTTTGACATTAAATATGATGATATTGTATCTTTCACAGTTAAAAGAAGTGCATAATAAATAATAAGTATAGCTTGTTAATGTATAATAAAAAGTGAAAATAAATAAGTAGTTAGTGAAATGAATAGCATCTGCTACAAATCCAAATTTTAATTTTGTTTTATTTATTTTTTTTATAGAGTGGAATCAGCAATATACTTCATTTATTGCATTCTTTTACTACATATTATGATATAATATGTTCAAAATTGAATATATATATATATATATATATATATATATATATGTATAATATATATATATATATATATATATATATATATAT
>NW_012130111.1:88766-90557 GCF_000143395.1 Atta cephalotes | reverse complement strand
AAATTAGTTATAATAATATAAGTAATAACTAATAAAAGAACAACAATAATAATATATACAAGAAGAATAATATATAATAATAATAATAATAATATATATATATATATATATATATATATATATATATATATATATATAGTGTGGATGCGTATGTGTATACACGCGCACACGATATACGTCTCGGAGAAATAGATGTGTATACACATACGCGTGTCGTTATAAGATTATATTATATAGATCGAGAGAAAAAAAATCGCGAACGCGCGCGTGCGAAGGGAACGAGAGCGAGAGGCGTGAGAATGTGCGTGTGTGAGCGAAAAACGATGAGCGCGAGTGTGTGAGTGCTGATTGGCGAGAGATATCGGTTGTTACGATACATACATAAAGTATATATTGTATTAACTAAAAAAATAGTGGAGGGTGGAGAGGGGGGAGAGGAGAACGGTGATTACCGAGTCTCGCCGGGATGATCCGAGGATGACGCGATAATACTATAATCGAGGTCTGATGTTTCATGAGAAATGAATCTCGGTTGGGCCGCTCGTGCGACATAGAGAGACCGATATTATTGCACCGTCAAACATGAGAATACAATGGACGGGCGAATTCAGCGAATAGCATCGACGAAGAGTAGAGCTTATATTGCAGAGGACGAGGAACCGTGAAACCGCGCCGGAGTTAAGTGTTAATTAAACACGATAATGACGACGACGGGGATGTCTCCATCCTCATTAGAGTTTTCTCCGCGAACATTCACTCGAGTCATCTTTCGATTCTGCCTTGCCCCTGTTAATTACCGCACCTGTATATCGATCGTTAATGACGTAATTATTAGTGATAAAGAATATGTGATGATAATACGGGGTTGATAAATGCTAGGAAATTAAGAAGTTTAACGGAGATTGTTATAAGTAAAAAGGAAAGAAACTTAGGAACAGATTAAAATAGAAAGAATAAAAGTTTAACCAGTTATGGCTGGAAATATCGAAATAGGAAAACAACGGAAATTGAAGAGCTGATGTATCGATCGTCGTTATTGTGAATCGACATGTACATACGAATAACTGTGAAACAATTGGAGCTTCTTTTACTTCTCGCGCAGCTTGTAAAGGAACGATTTGTTCGCTAAATGTTCAAATGTTGATTAAGCAAGGATATAAGTATATAGCGAGTACGTATTACGGCATATTCTATTTAAAGATACGACGTGGAGTTTGCTCTTTTTAATCAGATTGTCATATTAATACGTATTATATTATCCATTCGATAGGCGAAATTTTTTTTCAACTTATTAGTAAGAATATTTGGCGAATAAACGTTTCTTTCTACGTACAATTGACTTAAACGCAAAACATCGGCTGCGGTTACGCGTTTTGTCGCCGCCGCGAGTTCGAGTAGTGATTCGAGTATAGTTCTGAGCTACTTTATAGCATAAATACACATATAAATAAATAAATAAATATATGAATATATAAATAAATAATTATATATAAACACTATATATATAAATATATATATGAGAGTATATTTCGGTGGAACAACCGAGATTCGACAGTCCTCGTACGATTGACGAGAATAACGGGCGTTATGGATAATGATTTCGTCCGTGGACCAACCCGGCCAGATCTCATGGATAACGGTGACACGTAACACGCTCACGAATCCATACATATACATACATACATACTTATATACATACACACGCAGAGGCAGACCGAGAGAAAAAAAGAAAGGGAGTGAAAGAGAGAGAGAGAGAGAGAGAGAGAGAGAGAGAGAGAGATAGAAGTGAGA
>NW_012130111.1:79723-84277 GCF_000143395.1 Atta cephalotes | reverse complement strand
AGAGAGAGAATGAAAGTGAGAGCGAGAGAGAAAAACGTTATACGAATCGATATGCGCGGATGCGACTTTCACGGATGCAGGCGTAAATAGAGCTAACCGACTGCATTATGCGCGCGCATTAAAAACATTTTTGGTACTATACGGCACTTGTATGACGCGTCTCTCTTTATACGTAAACCCGTACTTCTTATGGATAAAAAAGATGAAAAAAAAATATGACACAATAGCCCGTTGTCGCGCGCTGAGATACCCTCACGAGGCGTTTACATTATATACGCACCGTCACCGGCTTTCCTCGCTATCGTCGATCGTTGATCGAAGATCAAGATGAAGATCGAGATGGATTTTATTAAACGGCTCACCGTTGTTCGTCAACACTTTCGCGACCGCTCGCATATTTTTAGATGAAAATTACGTCGTTTAGTGCCGAACCGATTAAAAAGTATTCGTACGCCATTACTTTTTTGCTATAAATAACATTACGTCGCGAAGAGCAGGCTGAAATAATAAAAATATTTGTATACGCTACATTGTAATTTTATTATAAGTATCTTTAACTCTCGTTGTATGTAATGCAATATTAAATCCTTTAAAAAGTTGTATGGATGGTAATATCGATAGAGAATAATATGAGATACGTATGTGGAATTACAGCATTTCTTTAATTTGAAAGTTACTTATAGCGATGACGTGCGAATACTAGTTGTTTCATTCTATAATGAATTTCTTTAAAATAAACTATATAAATATTGCAGCTACTTATGTAAACCCTAAACGGTATAAGCGGGGTCTGACAGACCGTTTTTAATTACCAGACGTTATAGAAATTTTTTATAACGCTCTATTATTATTATTATTATTATTTGTATTTATAAAGTTTAATATAAATGAATAAAATCTAATTTCCACACGTAAATATTTCGGACATGTTTTATTTTTATATAGATATATAATTATGCATATAATTACTATTTATGAAACATCTCCTTTGTATGTCGGCCCCTTTATATTATGTAAGTAAAATAATTTATACTGTTTAGGGTCTCCACAGAAATATTATTTATTTATAACTCATTATCATATTCTTCTCAAAAACTAAAAACACGAAATAATGCTAAAAAGCATAATGCTCGAAGTTATAAAGATTTTTTACAGGCGAACATTTAATTTGTATATTTATATCGAGTAGCATAATTTTACATTAAAAAACATAATATAAATACAATTGCGAATTTTAATAAGTTAAATATATCGATATTAAAGTTATATTAATTTATAGTTAAAAAGTAGTGGTCGCGAAAGTGTTAAGAGTGTATTGTTATTAGCTTTACATGTACATACATATATACAGTTCGATTTTTATTGCGTATTTATATATTTTTATTCTTTCGATATTAGATAACATGAGTATTAATTTCTCGCGTTGGGACAATTATTCAATCTTAAATGACAACTTAAATGACAATTTATACAGTGATTTCATCGTTAAAATGGATTTTTAATAATTTGTTAATGTTAAAGCGAATTTTACATACAACCATCTGATAATATTTAATATGATAATATTTATGATAATATAATATTAGAATTGCTCATCAATACGATAACTTAATAGATTATCGATATTTCATTCATCTGTCAAACTTTGCAAACAGTAGAGAATGCTAATTTTTAAGATTTAACTTTTTTTTGCTTGAAACATATATCTCGATTTTATCAGATTTTGAGTGCTTAATTTTTCCTTTTTAAAATTGTTTGAATTTTTAGATCAGTTTAATCCTTAAATTCTCGAATAGTTGAGTCTTTTGAATATATTTTAATTTTTTGAATACTTTATAATCTTTCAATTTTTGTTATATGTCTATTTCTTGTATTTTTAAATTGTCTAAAAAATTGTTAAATTTCAAAATCATTGCCAGAGCAGCAAAGAATGAATAAATAAATTGCTTTTGCTTTCAACTGATAATTTTATCTTACTTAAGATTTGAAATTATTGTAAAATTTTTAACTTAATACGAGTGAGCATGATTGTTTTTTTATTCTCTTCGAGAATATCTATTTGTTACAAAAATAAAATATTTTAAAATAGTTTTAAGATAAAATAAAATCAGAATTGCGCAATTCTAATTGTACGATAAATAGTCGAGTAAGAAATAACTTTCGGATGCATATTCTAGGTCAATTTTATTTTATATATAAATTTTTTGTCTTACTGTCTAAAAATGACAAATATATGTATATATATATATATATATTTACATCTTTAAATTTTTGCGTCCATAATTGCTAAAATTATATTAATAACATTGATTGAAAATTGTATGAAAAAATAAGCCTATTTTTCTAAATTTTTCGTTGAAGATAAAGCCATTTAGATATTATAAAAAAAGATAGCTTTATTTATTTACATCTTTTTTTAAACGTTTAATGAATTAATGATAATATTTAAAAACAAGAATATAAATTCTTTTATCAATTAAGCTTACTTTGTAAAATCAGTAATTTCATATTAAATATATTTACCGTTATTTATATAAATCTATTTTGTTTCTTTAAAATACAGAATTATAGTTTGATTTATACAACTTTATATATCAAATACGACAAAATTAATCGTAAACGTTCTTATCTGAATCGATCTCGTTACCATCGTCGAAATTAATTAGTAAAAAAGGTTAATTATTTCTCTATTAACGAGATTAGAATAAGCAGCATAAACAGCATGCAGACAAAAGTTTCAATATGCATCCGAAAGAATCAAACGCAATCGAGAAGGGATCGACGAGAGCGACGGCAAATCCGTCACGGTGCGCCGACTGACACGCTTTCGGACGGTTGCATATACTTATAACGAAAAATTAAGAGAAATGCATATTATTCTGCCGATTAACGAGTAAGTGCGTAGGATTCGTTTAATTGTAGATCGAACACGTACACAGTCACGTTACGCGCGAGTGCAAAATGCATACCATCTACGACCCTTCTTCGCTCACATCTCTATCCCCTTTACTCGAGAGCAACACGCATACACATGTACACATCCACAGAAAGACACATATGCGAATTTATACACACACATACACACACACACACACACACACACACACACACACACAAGACACATAATACACACATATTATACACACATGCATACAATAAGGCGCAACACGTACACGCGCACGCACGTTGCAATTAGACGTTATTATCGCAATTTGGAGTTAAATTTTATAATATATAATATATAAAAAATATATATAATAAATATATATATATAAAAGTTGACGGATAATATAGAGTTATGTTAAATATCTAAACGAAGGTATTCATGTGTTTCTTATGTGTGAATACATTATCCCTTTTGTTGCGCAATCACAATCGCGAAATTTCCTTTTTCTCTCGTATCCTTAAAGTATAGCTTAAATGAATACAAACGATATTTGCACATTATAACGTTCTCATTGTAGGGATCCTTTAATTTTTATTATATTATAACAATAAACTATTTTACTCATGTACATCTTAATAAATATAAATCAAGATTTTAACAAGATGTGATTAACATATTAAAATCATATATATTTAATCTTACAAATATTTTAAATTTATTTTTAATTAAGATTTATTTATGATAGCGTTATAATATTGCTCAAGTACTTTGTTTTTATATTATACCAGTGAATAGATGAGCTTTAGACATCATTTTTATTGTAAAATTTAATAACTGCCTTTTTCGTGTTCAATAGTGTTTAAGAAATATAGAAAATTTGATGACTTTAAAAAATTTATTTGTTATCTTTAATTAAAAATAATTTAAAAAGAATTTTATTGTCATCTTTTTTATTGTCATCAGAATTAAAATATTATAGTATTAAAAAATTATTTTTACTTTATCTAGTAGCTGTTATACCTAATATTGATATGTATATGAATATTTATAGTTTTATTCTTTTAATAATTTAAGATATAATAATAATTTATAATTACTATCATTTGATTTGACAGTGGTACTATTTTTTAATAATTTCAAAATAAATTTAAATATAACAATAACACAGACCTGCGAGATTTGGTCCATTGGGATGTAGGAGTAATTTCCGACATAACTTTTTGTGCTGCGAATCCGAATCTGGCTACAGAATTTGTCTAGCATGTCAGGATTTTGAGATATTCCAAACCTAAATAAGTAAAAAAGCTTTCTTGAGATCTTTAGATTACGATAATTTTGAAACGTGAGGATATCCGTTAATTTGGCTAATAAATTCGGATTCAACGCAAAAAATTACGTCCGACATCTACTCCTATATCTCAATGGACTTTCCAAAGTCTTATTTTTGCAAGCCTGTGTAATAATAATTTAAGTATAAATTTACATATATTATCAAAAAGGAGCAAATTTTTTTCAATCTAAAAGAATACAAAATATGTATAATCAATATTTAAATATATTATATTATTCTCATATGTTTTATTTTTATTAAATTTATTTAATTCAACATATTGGATTTATATATATATATATATATATATATATATGAATAATTTATTACTAAAATT
>NW_012130111.1:73637-78525 GCF_000143395.1 Atta cephalotes | reverse complement strand
TATTGTGGAATATTTGTAATCTCCATGAAATTGAAAAATCGAAAGCAGTTTAGTGGTGAACTACGTGAGTTTCAATATGTAAAAATAAGAATAAATAAGAATCATATGTATGTATACATTTAATTTAAATTGAACGAAATAACGCAAGTCAAAGTTTATTTTTATGTTTTAATCTTAAATAACAAACAATAAGACTACACTTCTCTCCCTGTCAATCTTTTCCTCATTTTTGTCTTTTTATAAGTCCGAATTGTTTTGACTAGAATAAAAAATTTTAAAATTTTGAAATAGCTCAGGAATCATTTGATAATAACTGTTCTTAAATATACTTTTTAGACTAAAACTAAGATAGCACAGTCTAACATTTATTATTAAAATAAATTATGAAATGGAAATCTTCATATATGATTTTGTACTTATAAAAGATTTCGTTGGAGTCATAATTCTGATCGTAATTAAATACCAATTTATCTAGAAGAACTTTTTTACTTTAAGCTACACAACGTAGAAATTATATCAAATTAAAATTCTTTCTGTTTTATTTTAAAATAAAATTAAAAATATTTTATTGTTATAATTTTTTTTAAATTGATGTTTTATAATAAGCAATATATTTTTTTAATTCTTTAAACCCATGAGTTTTGTTCTAAATATATTCTTTGCGTTATACAAAAATTTATTATCATCAACACACCTAATTATTAAAGTTAATAAATATTGTTAACTATTGATAACAATTGAATTTGATTTGATTGAAGTTTTTTGATTTCCCATTATAAACAAAAAGATTGATTTATCAAAAAAAAATGGAAGGAACCCTTATCACTTTCTCAACGAGCGGAAATACGAATAGAAATATTAGCCACTCTGTCTCTTAACCAACTCTCCGGAGAATTTAACGGCGTAATGCTAAACGCTACATCTATGAATATGAATTAGCGTCTCGTCGAGGGGGTTGGTTGCGAACCATTTACCGCTTCCGTCAGCTTAGCGAAGCGCGCCAGTGATTATCAATCCTCCTTCATATTTGAATTTATACAGGAAAATAACATTTTGTATCATGACTCGCAATAAATAATCAATTTGAAATTATGTTTTCATAAACAATCTATTCTTTTAATATATGTACGTCAAATATAAATCTTTGAACAATCTTTTAACTGTATATACTGTATATACTTTCAAGATTAAAAAAAACAAAAATTTTATGATTTATGTAAATGTTATTCCACAATATAATAAATTATTTAAGACAAACATTAGCTTTTAACTAAAAAATATCACAGTTGATACATTTATAAAAGATCTGTATATTAATTTTACTAACAACGAATTCACCAGATATTGAATTTAAGTATTTCTATGTAACAAAAGTCACAACCGCACCCTTACTTTAATGATCGGTTGCGGCAACCCCTTGTGACGTAACTCTTGTCGCGAAAGTGGTGACTCGAGAGAGCTGTCATATTTTGACATCCGCAGCGGACGTCGAGAAAAGAGAGAAAGGGTGCGAGAAAGAGACATGAAAGAAATGAGAAGAAAAAGATTATTTTTCCGAGGGAGTTGAATCCGCAATACAGAAAATCACAAAGGAGAAACTAACAAGGAGAGAAAGCTCCCACCGCTTTTCTGATGAAATTACGTAATTTCTTCTTGTTGGCTCATCTGCGACGGCCATCTCTTCTTGTGGTTGATTTATTTAATAATTTGAGAAAAAGAATTATAATTGAACTGATGAATAGAAATATCCATATATAATTTTTAAAAACATAATAACAGAAACATAGAAAAGTTTTAACAATATGTATCATCATTATTATTATTTCTTATGGCATAAATTTAAAAAATGATTGAATATATTTTTTTATTTTCCTTATTTATGATTAGTAAATTTTTTTTAACATCATCAATTCGATTAATTTAACAATCGATACAAAGATGAAAGCTTTCGATTAATTAAAAATAAAAGTTAATAAAGAAGTTAACACAGAAGATAATAATTATTACATTTTTATTGGAAGAATAACATTGGAAGAAAGACAAAATGTTTTTTATTCATACAATTATGCAAACGCTTACCAGCGTGAATGAATGAAAATTAAATATAAATTACATAAGACAGATGAAACAGTCGCATAGAAATGAAAACGTCAAAACGTTCTCGGGAGGTAGCCCGTGTACATCGCTTTTAACTCGAAGTTCCGACGGGGGTCGAGGTTTGAGTACCGAATTAGGCGTGCCGTCAAAAGTCGCTCGAGCGATTGTCATGATCGCGAGCGGTGCGTGGAAACGATAATAATCGACGGACAGCCTCTGGGGTGTGTTTTGATTTCAAACACCACGGTCGTCGACTGCTGCTATCACACACGCGCATAGAATATCTGCACAACTAGACGGGGGCAAAGTAGATAGAGAGAGGCTCTATTTGGAGGCTGCAGGAAGGAAAAGAAGGCGAGATCAACCCCCTCGATTCCCCCCCCCCCTCCCCCGACGTTCCAGTCGGGACGCAAATTGACGTCCGCAGACACGAACCCCGCTCGTCCAATGCCAAACGAGAGTGACGAGCGTTGCAAATCCACGACTCGCTTAACATTTCCATTGTGAGCGCCGTCCCCGGGGTTCGAGTGGCGGAAAAACGGGGGGATGCTTTAGGGGAGAGAAACGTATCGAGCGCACGAAAACCTCGATGTTATCGAGGATTATAATAATTGCGAATTAATGTCGGTAATCGGAGGAGTTGACCGATCGACATCGCGATAAGCATATAAAGTATTTAAATCCTTTATTGCTATACACAGAATTTACGTGTGCAATCAAGAAAACAATTTTTTATTGAATTATTAATGTATGTAATTAAATTACTCGATATTTTGATTTTAAATATTTGTATGGATAATTCACAGATAATATGTTATTACTTAAAAAAAATCAAAACTTTTGACAAAAGATTACTGACTATAATTTGAAATTTTTTCTTATGGCAATTAAAAAACTAAAAGATAAGTGTTGATCCATTTCAATCAACTTGTAATCTACTTCTTTCGAGAAAAGCAACAAAAAAGGAGATAAGAGACGCGTAACCAAAAAGTATGCAGTCTCCATCGGCGTCGACAAAACTTTTCTGAAGAGACGTGTGTGAAAGTTTAGTAGAAATTCAGTTTTATCTTTGTCTTAACAGTTTTATTAAGAAATAATTGTTTTACTTTTCAGACAAAAAGAAAGAACGTTTAAAAAAAAATTAATTTGAAATATTAAAAATAAATTGAATAATAAACTTTGAATCACTACGACAAGTCTAAGTGTGCTAGAAAAATACTATGAAATATTAAACAAATCATCAAAATCAGTTTATAGTCTACAGTTTACTGTCAAAATGGCAACAGAATACATAGAAACACGAAAATGTAATTTCATAAAAATAAATAGAAGTTCGAAAATCAATTGTACACATATTTTCTTGGCATACAATATATTAATATGTGCATATTGAGCACTATTAAATTGCAATTAAAACTACTTTTTTCGATTCATCCTAATATATTTGTATGTATATATATATATTTTTTTTTGGTAGTTAAAATTATAATTTATTATCCAAGCGAAGACAGATAATTTTTCCCCTTTTCTGTATTTCCCAATTAAAGAGATGTTGCAAGTGCAATTTATCGCCCCTCTCACTACGCCTATGACAATGTCGATACGAAGATGAACGATTTGATCGCGACAATGAATAATACTCGACGGGCGACGGTTAAACGCAGAAGCGGATCGGGCCCGCCTACGGAGAGGTGGAGGAGGCCCCGGACGCGCGGGCAAACCACCCGTAAAATCCGAAAGGGAACCGCCATGGCACGGAGAGGCACGGGGGCGGGGGGCCGCCCGGGTGACTCTGTGACGCGATTATGCTAACGAAGTTGTTCCATTGTAGTGCTGTTTACAGCGACGCGCGCATTAAGGCTACGGAACAATGGGGCAGCCGCGATGGAGAATCCTCGGAAATCGGGACGCGCCAGGAGAGAGTTAACTCGCTAACGAACGAGTTGACTTCATCTTGATCATCATTTTGAGTGAGAGGAGATAAGTAGATTTATCTTTTCTTTCTGCTGCACTGTTTAAAAAAAGTCGAGAGATTTTTTTTTACAATTGTTTTAATTTCTTTAATTTCTCTTTTTGTCTGTTTATGTTCAAGAAGCATAATCTTTTTACATTTTCTTCATACGATAAGTTTTAAATTTGAAATTTATATTTTGGTGAATTATCCTTGTACAAATATTATTTAAAAAATAAATGATAATAATTTCTAGAAAACGTTGAATAACTTTTCTGAACATTGCATCTTAATTAAAATTAAAATTGTTATTTGCTTTTCTATATTCAACATAAATATCGTAACTACAGATTTTAGATTTTAAAGAAGACATTGGAATGCAATTAAAAATAACAAATATTGTTTTTTAAAAGAGATTGGAAAATATTAATTATAAGATTCAACAATGTATATCTTCTTATTAACGCATTTTAACTATTGCGTTGCAACGAATGTGCGCGTTCCTACACGAATTCGCAAGATAAGAGAATTTTAACTGCATCAAAATTCTCGGCGGGATACGTAGATAGAGGTCCAGGAAATCGTCGAAATTCTACATGGTGTGAGAAGGGCCCCCCCGACCGCGTCTGGTTACCCCCTACCGAGGCGCCACTTGACTCGTATTTAACTTTCAAATATATTTTATGCCTTTTGCATTTCAATACTCTCGTGTATTCTCTGCGGAATTCATCGTCCTACCCTCTCTACTCTCTCGATCTTCTTGCTTAGATTCGATTGCACACGCGTTTATGCGCTTTGTATATATATATATATATATATATATATATATATATATATATA
>NW_012130111.1:51920-70636 GCF_000143395.1 Atta cephalotes | reverse complement strand
CTACACACACACACACACACACACACACACACACACACACACACACACACACAAACATATATATATATATGATAAATTTATCATTTATTTAATTCATTGTTATGAATCCAAAATTACAAATATTTTTAAACTTGTAATAAGATGATTTTACGCAAAGTGGCCTATCTAAGCGTTGCAATTTTTTTGTTGAATCCAACATTGAAAACTAGCGATAAGATTCAAAATAGAAAACATTTCTGAACATTAACTGAAAATATTGCACATTTTCAATACTTAGATGAGTACAATGATTCTAGTAGCTTAATTTATTGATATTGGCCCAATATATCCTCAACAATTTAATCAATATTTCATCAATAAATTGTGCTATTCGAAGCAGATTGGCAGATTGGCAGATTTAACTATCTATGTAACTATCTACAAATAGCAAATAGACCATATTAAATACTAACTCTGTTAACGCTAAATATTCAATTATAGAAAGTATGATTCGTATTCCCAATGTGCCGAATATTCCGAAACATTTTTTTTGATATTTGAATGTCGCTTTTATATTTGATAAATATTTCAGGATATTCCATGGTATAAAAAATTTAAGGTATTCTGTTGCGCATAATGGCGGTAGATTAAATAGAACAATTAATCAAATGTTTGTGCTTCAAAGTTAATGGAATGATAGTAATCATGATCTTTTTTACAATTTAGGGCAATTCTTGATTGGTCAAAGATCAGCCATGTTCGAGATGACTACACATCATCTGAAATAAAATACCTTATATTCTTATACCATGAGATATTCCGGAATACTCTTGGAATGTTTTTTTTTGGAATTTTAGGAATATATAAGTCAAGGTTCTTATAAGTTGTATAATTATTAATATAAATAGATTTAAACGTTCATAGATCCATATAAGAATTTTATTAATTTTTTTATTTATTTATTTTTTTTATTTATTTTTATTCGGCAATTGAATGATGATATATTTGTGGGCAGATTAGCAAAGAAAGAAAAGAACGAATGAAAAAAACGGAACTTAAAAGTTTTATAAAGTACCGCCTAGACCTCTATCATTTTAAACGCTTCAATGCTGAGCTCCGCCTGCAGCGTGTTGAACGTGTTAATCATCTTATTCTCTCAATACGATAAAACGACCAGCGACAAAGAGCGACGTCTTTAAATCATTGGAGGCGGTCTCGTGGCTGAAACGCTAAACGGCGTATGCCTAAATCAAGTTAATCGTACGGGGCGCGACTAAACGGGATGCTATATTGAGACATGCACCGTGCAAAGAAGCACCAACATCCACGACATGAAATGGGACTCGCTTGCAATTACGCGTGAAATGAACGCGGCGATGCATGCGGTCGTGCGTGCGTGCGTGCGTGCGTGCGTGCGTGTGTGTACGTACGTGTACAAATACGCGTTCTTTCTCACAAAAACACCCGCAGATGTCCAAATGCTCGAAAACAGCTTAATTCATCGCTTTGTCTTCACGGTGTAACAATAAATTCTGATGATTTTGATTATTTAGAGGGGCAAACTATCGAAATAACAATTTCGGCTTTGATACGCATGAATTGCGTAGACGCGTAAAATACAGCTATTCGTGCGTACTCGTAAGCAAATGTCAAGTCCCTTCACTCTTTGCATCCCTCACTGATGGCCCCGATGGTTAATCCATTACCGGGGACGCGCGACGATGCCGAGCCGGCTCTCGGTTTCCGCGACGCCCACTAATTTGCTAACCATCGATTTCGACCAGCACGCATACCAACACCTACCGCCGCCAATCGCGAACCCGGCCCCTCTCTCGTTTCGCGTTGCTATATTTAGAAACGCACGCGCGGAGCACTCTTTGGCGCTTAATAATATCGGTTAACCATCGCTGTTTTACGCTGCCGAATGATGGATGCATACTCGGTAGAACCGGTTCACGGAAAACTACCACGGCTTTCGGGGAAGTGCGAATTTTTCTCATAAAATATGCCCTCATAAAATGTATCCATATGAAATTACTATATTATTTCGGATCATTTCTATAAATATATCTATATATCCACAAAATTCCAAAAACACACACCCAAAAGTCGTATTATAGGATCGTTCATACGATGTAAACGTTCTCTAGATGTCTTTACGTGCCTTGGAGGTTTGTGCTGCATGAGTATTAATTAGAGATCATGATTTTAAACGTGTATTGGAGATACATGTGTATACACGTGTAATAAATATATTATTTCAATCCGTGTAATTTTTAATACACAAGTACTAAAACACACAAGTATCGAAATACATTTGTACAAATACATTTACGTAAATGTACTTAAACATGCTGATAATTGAAAACTTTAATTTTTCCAGAAATTCCAAATCCGGTTATTCTTGAATCACTTTTTAAAATGTACTATAAAGAACACATTTCATGTACTTTTATCTTGGAGTCCAATTTTGCAGTTCACTTTACAGGTGAAATAATAAGCTTCTTATATTCTCTCTCAAGTGATTCTTAAGTTAAAATGTTTTATCTTTTTTACTTTCTAAATTTAAGAGTCCGCAAAAATTTACTTACGAATATACACATATATATATATATATATATATATATATATATATATATATATATGTGGGTCAGAATAATACGAGAATTAAACTATTTAACAATGTCGCGATTTTAAGAGAAGAAAGTCAACAGAAAGCGTGGAAGAGCATGAAGACTGATTTCGGCTGCAAAGGGATAAGTGAAAGATGCATGCATAGGACAAATCGGCCGTCAGATACGATTGGCGGCGAGAGAAAAAAGTGGAAAGCACTCTCAAAAGAGTGCACTCATACATCGTCCTTCTCCTCCTCTTTCTTGGTCCACGTAACTAACGGCAGGCAATTAAAACTCAGCCTGCCGTAAGCGTTTAAGCGTCGACATTTCCGTTCACACGTGCGTAACGAGTCGAGCGGGACGCGCATCGACGCCTCCACCGCGCAAAAAGACATCGACGACGACGCCGACCGCGTCGCGTCGCTCCGCTTCGCGAAGCGAGCAGCGAGGCGAGATTTAAGGCCGTCTGAGCATTCACGGTCGGAACTCTCGTTCTGTGTTCTGTGCGACCAGCAGCTACGCACATGGCGAACTCGTAGAACTCGGTGGGTTGAACGTTTTTCTCCATTCATGATATATGACACTCGCACAATGTAGCGAAGATATTTTATTTTATCACTATCGTATATGACGGAAATTGTATTTAGCTCGGATTTGTATTTAGCTCGGAACGCGATACCGAAACTTTGGAAAATCACAATGCTAAGGGATTACTTAGAAGCTCTCACCATAAATAAAATTGTTATATTTTAATTTTCGGTTTTGTGAAAAAAGAATAATTGCGATTACATAATGCAAGTGAAATTGAAATTTCCTTCAATTAAAAACGATCTTCAATTAAAACGTCAGTTCCCTAAGATTTATTCATATACATATATTTTAAAGCAACTTATGAATATAACGTTTATTCTTCATCAAAGAATTGAATAAAATTACTCTTTACTTTCTTTAGCGCCGATCTGACGCATGCCTCGCATTTTCGACATAGTCTGTTCCAATTTGTCAGTGACTACTTGGGGGTAAAATTTGTCTGGCCGATTGCCACTCCTTGTACACTACAGTTGGAATTTATAGTCATTGGTTCTTCCCCGGGTACGACGTGTCGGACAAAGTGCGACTAGAACTTGCTCCAATCCATATTACGTAAAAATATAAAAGAATAATATTGAATTGTAATTATATTGAAAGTTATTCTTACAATTAGAATTCTCAAAAAAAAATCTCATCCGTGACATTTATCTATTTTGTCGTGATCAGTTCTCAGAAAGATCTTGTCAAATTTGTTATTTCAAATGAGAAACTTTTCTCCAAACTTAACAGAGGAAGTCAACTGCCGGAGCAAACCGCGCTTAAATACCTTTCATCACCGGAGAGCAATATCTCTACCTTTCTTCCTGTGCCTTTGTGCCTCTTCTCTCTAATTTTACAAGGCGTTAAGTGTCACTTTGTACTCGATTCTTCAGTTCTGCCGATACTTATTTCCGCCTTTCTGTCGCGCAAATAAGTACAAGCGTTTGCTATAAACTTCTCTGAAGGCAGCTCGTAAAACTACATCCGTTGTGTTCAAACTCATAAAATAGAATTAATAATCAACTAAAGAACTATTATTAGTTTATTATCAAAAATTGTTATAGAATTGTATAATCTCTCTCTAGAGCTTAATTAGAGAAATTGTAATGTCAATATATTAATATATTAATATATTAATAATCATGATAACAAAGTGTAATAATTAATGCAATACATTTAATCATATCATGTATCATATATGATCAGTATTTATTAAAGCAAAAAATAAATTGTACAGCTAATGACAAAAATGTAGATTGAATCGAAGGATACAAAAATATTTGTTTATCTCTTTCTTTTTTGTTTATTGTTTTATCTACAATATAATACCAGGATGGCAATATAGTTAGAAATATATCAAATCTGACAATACTGTATATGATCATTCATCATAATGCATACATAGAGTAAATATAATTCGTAATTAAATTTAAAGATATTTCCCATTAAATTGAAATACACTAAGCCTGGCTAAAATATATAATATTGTACTAAATAGTAATAATAATAATAATAATAATAATAAAACAAATATTGATTATACAATCAAGATACATAGCATAAAGATGTTAAATAGGTTAGATTGAAGCATTGGTATAGTGTTCGCAAGGAGCAAGCGATGTATATTGTGTAATTTTGAGATCTAATTAAAGTGACGGCATGCTAACGAGTATCGAAATAGTATCGTTACTGTAGTGATGCATCGATTAGCCGGTTCGGAGCCATCTACGATGTAAACGATGCGTGGGCGTAATCCATCCTAAAATTCAACGTGCACGAGACGCGTATGTAACGTTTCTAATGACGTTGGCGTATATTAATTTATAATTTAGTAACTAAATTTTCTTAGAAAATTAGTTTTTGCACTACAATTATTTTTTATTAATTACAAATATTTTTATATCAAAATATAATCAAAGAAAATATAATTGTAAAAAAGAAATCAAATTAGTATTATAATATAATAGAGAATTAAATTATTTTATATAGAAATGCTAATGTACTAAAATTTCATTATCTATACTGTTTTCTGAATGATATTTTTTTTTTAAATTTAAAGGATACTTTGTTTTTACTGAAATAATTAATTCTGGAAAATAAAACTCTTAAAATGTTTTTCTTTTATAATATTAAGGCACAACAGAAGAAATCAATAATTACGCAGCCAAAAAAAGTATGGCAATTAAATGACGAGACAATTAGTTGACAAATGACAAACAACATACTAAGAATAAGTACGTGTCAATATCCTCACCGATGGATCAAATAAGACAACAGCTTTGATAAGTGTGCTCGTTAGGAAGCACCCTGCGGGGGTGGCATGAAGGATAACTTAATGGGGAACACGTTGAGGATACAAAATAGACCATGGCAGAAAGCAAGCTCGTTAACGTCGATCGCTTCATGTTTCAGAAACAGCGTAATTGGTCAATTACCTGTCAAAACTTCCTTGGGTTTTAAAGATTACTCATTAGTTCTTCATAATCTCAATGTATGAGATTTGTGGAATTTTTTTTGTTTATTATAATATAGTAAAACAGTAATATGCGTATTACATGAACACACATCACATAATTATTATGTTTAGTAATAATTAAATGTCTCTTAATTATTGGTAGAAAACGATTGATCAAATTGATCCAAGAGAGAAAAATAATTTTATGAATAAATTAAGTATTGCATAAAATTAAACTATTACTACGTCGATTATAAGAAACTATCGAAGAATAACTTATGAAAATACAATAATTTTTATTGTAAATTTCTATGTATATATAATTGTAGTCTTACTTTTAGAGAATGAACTGTCAAAAATTTTTATTTTCAAAATTACTCTTGAGAGGGATTCTCGACAGTTTCTGAAAGTTACTCCCAATAGTTATGTCATTTATCTTTTAAGCGCCTTATTTACTTAATTGCATTATCATGCTGTCTAAACAAGATGATATTTAAAAATAGATCTTACCATGATCGTTCTGAACTGTCCACCGTTTTCAATCTCAAAGCATCTGAATGCAAGTACTTTGGATTAAAGCCTGGCACCAAGATGGTGGATCTGCGGACGATAGGCGCGGCCGGACGATGCTGTTGGTCCGAATACGACCAATCAGGATCGGACAAAAGTCGGTACGACGATGCCACGCCATCCACCACAACGGAACACGGCGCATGCCGAGGAATCACGAATTAAAATACCTTGCTTTATACCCTCGGCAGTCGCCCGTCGACTCGTGCGTCATACGGTTGCCTCCCGATACCTTTATAGTGTACAGTGTATAGTCCGATGATTGCTGTCATCGTCATCAACGTGGTGTAAAAATGTTCATAATTGAAGTTATCAAGTTGATGAAAAAGAAAAACTTTTGGCGAAAGTGGACATAAAAACAATTTCAAAAGTTCTCATCGAGTGTGATTACAAATTTATTTTCTGCAAACGCTCTTGATGATTGGAATTTGCCAGATTCTCTGCATGATTATTCCCTGATCTTTGTGTATCATAATCAATGACGGTACAACGTTCATGAGAATTTAACAAGTGCCCGAAGGAGTTTCATATTACATTATTGCCCCAGACATATTTAACTATTTATGACTGTGTCAGCTTTATTTAATGCCATCATAATACATGGAAGAAGCTCACATATTTCAGTGATCAAATACAATTTTTCACATGACACAGATCTTATCTATTCTCTGATATCATAATTAATGGATTTGTGCTCTAATAGCTCTAATTTTTCTGCAAATCAAGAAATTCAACAAAGAATTAATAGTAACGAAGTATTATAATAATAATCTAAACTAAATAAGCTTTCTTAAATTTGTTCGATCTTATTTAAAAATTTGTAACCAGTGCCAAAGTACTGATTTATGTGTCAAATGAAGGTTTGCATATCGGAAACTATAGTGACTCTTAGTACTACGAAGTTATCGTGAAATATAAAAGAATTATCTTAAACGCGTTGACTGCCATACCGAATTAAAAGACTAAAATTTAATAGTGTGATAATAGATTAATAATAATTTTTACGTATTATATTTCAATATTGTGTAAAGGAAGAAATCGAATAAAGACGATTGCTAAACAGATAGCAATGATTATTTAAAGTATTAAAGCTCATTATAAAATGTGCCATAACTATTGTAATACAAAACATAATACTACGCAAAGCGAGATAAAGCAAAGTATTATAAAACAATCGTTAATAAATATAAAGTACCTCAATACCGATTGACAACCTTAAACTAATGTTGCAATTTAATTCAACGTTGATAATTTGAATAAAGATTCTGACATTTCTTATTTTTATCTAATGCATAACAACAATTGAATCGGCAATTTATCTTCTTCAAGTATTGCCGCAATAAGAAATTCTGCAAAAGACACAGCATATTATTAATTCTTAATTTAACAACACTTCGGACTGCACGAGAGAGGGCAATTATTGTACATGAAAAAAAAAGATGTTCCACACGTAGTATCGGATTGAGATCGATCCCGTTTGATTTTGAACGCTGGTCCATCAAGTTCAAGGAATCATGGATATAAGCGTAGAGGAAACCGAGCTCGATGTCGGCTCGGCGAGCGACGAGTTGGAGTCGTCGGCCGCGGAGCCGAAGCTCGCGCGACGTCCGACACCACGACCCTTCACGATCGAGAGTTTGATCGGTTTGAGCGCGCGTGAAGATCACGATACCGGTGGTGGCGGTGGCATAATGCGGGATGATCGGACAAACGGCAGCGAAGAGGAAGAGCACCGAGATCGGGAATATCAGCTTTATCAGCGGCATTACCTGGCGACCGCGGCAGCGAGCACGCTACCTTCAGGTGAGAACATTCTTCCAGCTCAATATACAATTAAATAAGCGACACTAATAAAAGTAGTAAATTAAAAATAATTTTCGAAAAACTGTATGTTCTCTTTATTTAAAATTTTATTCCCTTCAAAATATTTTTGAATTTGGTCAGAATCTTATGCTTTTGATTAATTCAAAATTTTTAGGGGCAAAACATGTTTTCATTATAAATGTATTATAAATATATTATCGAAATTATATATAAAGGCGTAAAAACCGCATGCTGGGGAGAAACTTTTATATGAGCGCCAGATTTTAAAAATAAAATATTTTTTATTTTCATTATGGCTGTGTTTCACTGCCAGTGCTGAAAATCTATAATGCACGTAACGTTGATAGTGAATTTCGTAACACAGTCTATGACTTATGTGAAGCATTTTAATTATTACTTTTTAAGAAATTAAATTAAAAATTTATATAACTATGTTAAATTATTTTATAACTTTGGATGAGAAAGATGCAGATGTAAGTAAAAACTTAGCGTCGCGACGCGACAGCAGCTTAAAATACGATGGCTACAAATACATAAAAATGTCGCCAATCGATAACTGCAGCGAACAGATTGTGTTACATTTACACGTCTGCTGCATTTTTAGTAGCTGAAGTTCATTCAGTGTTTTCTCTAATCTAGAAACATGTGAAGTTAATAAAAAATATAAAATTACGACAAATGTATTACTACAAATGCATCAACAAAGTTATTACAACATAAATTTATATCAAAATTTAAAATGTAAAAAATGTAAAACGTAAAAAATGGTCATATTTGAAAGTTTTTTCATCCTCAAGAGTAAAGTTTGTATCTTGAGAAGCTTCCAATAAATTTTTAATTTATCCTTACTTCCATTAATTATCTTTTCTAAAGTAAGAGGACGTGTTACGTCTCCAGTTGCATACTTTGACGCACTATGTGGGGTGCAATTAATTTTTTTCGCAAATATCAATGATAGTCACTACAAAATATGTACTTTATCTTACAAATAAAAAATAAATCTTTTTACGACACTTTATTGCGAAAATATGGCGTATCTCCTAATATAAAGTTACTCATGCATTTTTGTTCAATTACTACCAACATTGGCATTAATCAATGCCTACTCAAGAAGAAGTTGCTACTCAGATTTTGCACATTATATACATATGTATGTGTGGATGTGTACATGTATGTTAAAATTGATGCGTGGATACTTCAAAATCTCATCTTTGAATGATTTCTTCAAATGCTCATGTTGATGCAAGCTCTATGCAGGCTCTTGTGATCTGAGGAAATTTTTATCATATTCGATTCAAACTATGCAATTTTTTGGAGACATAACATGTTCTTACTTTAAAAAAGATAATAAGCGGAAGTAAGGACGAATCAAAAATTTATTGAAAGATTCTAAAAGTACAAATTTTATTCTTGAGAATGAAAAAACTTTTAAATATAATCATTTTTCTCACGGAATGTACTTACTTGAAGTTATGTAAAATTTTGATATAAATTTATGTTACGATAACTTTGTTAACGAATGTATTATAAAAAATAATTTATATAAAATAGGTAAATGATTTTTTCATTGAAATAACTCTTTGAAATAAATCGTGAAGTTCTTCATAAAATTAAAATTTTAAAGTTTTAAAATTAATTTATAAAGTTATTATTTAAATAACACTTTCACATCGTTACTTAATCAATGCAAATTTCCGATTGATTGAACTATAAATAAAAAATAAACTTTTCGAATTTTTAAATTTAACATCTGCTTTATTAATATCTGCTTATATTAAATTCATAGCGACTTTAAGACTTTCACTTAATAAAAAACATTCCTCTCATTTAACATACAATTATTAGAAATTAAATAATATTTTTATTAAATTAGATTAAAGAACGATTCCATAAAACTTAGTTCTCCGAGAAACTCCTTACGACATTTCTAATCTTATGATTTCTCTCTTTATATCTGTACGATGCTCTTCGCATTAAATAATCTCGTGAATATCATCTTCCGTCGGCAGAATTATGGCGCGCATTAATCCGACGGCTCATTGATAACTGACTCTATAATACTGACTATGTGTCATACGTGTACATAAAAAATGCAGGATAATTACATTAAAACAGTTACAGTATTACATGTATGAATCAAATGAAATAATGAATATGTTAAAAATTACATTTATTGGACATAACACTGGATATATAAAGTTGTCTATTATGCTCCTAATAACGAGGTTTTTGCTAAACTATAAATAAGCGTATATGGGTTCTATCATGAACGTATTATTCTTAGTGTGAAATATATTTAGTAGAAAATTCATTATTCATGTAGGTATGTAATTGTTGTAAAAAAGCAATGATGCTGCGTATATAGATGATAATAATGATATAATTTATATATTTTGTAATGGTTTGTATTTAAATTTTAATTTCAGTGAAAATTGAATTTAGTCGAGGACTCTAGCTCCGTATTTATTGATTGCGCTTAGATCGATCATCGGTCAAAAACTTATTTACTTATGCATGTAGAAAATATTTTAGTATAATATACTTCAATATAAAATATTTATAAAGAATAATACTTTAAAATAATACCTTAATATTATTTATAAAGATTTATATTTATTCAAAAATAAACAAGTAGCACACGCTAGTTATAAAGCGTTAACAAAGCATTTAAAAAACGCATAATCGCTTTGCGAATTTTTTATCTTAATTAACATTGTTTTTATATACAATATATATGCGACATTTTTTTTATATTATGTATTCTTGAGAGAAAACACAAAACTTGCCCAATTGCATTTTTACCTTCTTAGAAAAAGTAATCTTTTGTAAAAATGAGTGTTTATATCAAATTGATACTTGACATTTAATTTAAATTATAAGGAATAACTTAAGCAGCATTTTACTGACTATGATTAATTAATTCTTATTAATATATACGTCTTACAATACTGTTACAGATTTCTTTACGTAAGAAAACTATGTGTCTCATATATTAGGAATGCCTTTTTTTAAATTAGCAAAATTGACAATTTTGATAAAAACTATCATATAAAACAAAGTATAATTGAAATATAACTGCATATATAGAGGTTTGCCGTAAGATATTATAACACAGATTATTGTGAAACGTTATTCTACTGAGTCAAAGGCGCCGTAGTGTCTAATCAATGCTCCAAAACATGAAAAGATATCAGGTGTCGATATTTCGCAGACTATAATTTGATCTCGGATATGTACATAATTCCTTAGGAACTTATCATTTTTTTTTTATATGTCTTATAATCATTTTACGTAATATGATGCAATAAAATACAATTAGTTTCAAGTTTTGTCGTTAATTTATAGTAATGTTGCATGTAATTGACGCGTTCCTAGATTTCGTCAACACAAGTGAAAATTGATTTACTTTATAAATTTAGTAAAGAAGAATAAACATATGCGCATAACTTATAAACTTAGAATTTAAATAATAAGAGGAAAATTATAATAACGATGAATGAGAATGTATTAATATCGAGAACATGTACACTTAAATGGCAAGTAGATGCAAAACTAAATGTTTAGCTATAAAGAAACACTGCATAGAACGATTAAATAAATGGAAATGAAAAATTCAATTTGCCTTGCGATTTCATTCGCTTATCAATTATTACTTTATTATAGTTAAATACTATTGATAACGGACGGAGTTCTCATTAGTTAGATCGTCTACAAAGTCAATAATAAAATATTTTCAAAACCTACTGCATTTTATATTAAATAACTAAATTTCATATTGTTGTAATCTGAAAAATATATCTCCTATTATTTAAAAAAAATAAAAATAATGAATATGTGTATATGCTTACAAAAATTATTTGTTTAAAAAATTATTTATAGATTATTTTAAATTCAAAAGCATATTTTCGATTTTATTCATATATATAGTCAAATTCAATTTATCTCAAAATTTATGATTACGTATTAATCGTTACTAAATTAAAATAATTAAATCAGTATCAAAATATATATTTTTAAATTAAGTAAATAATATGATATATATTATATCTAAAAACATTCTGTGTACCAAAATCTAGGTCGATTGTTTTTACATAATTTTGTGACATAACTCTGAAATTTATCCTTATCTAATTAATTGTCTATATTTGCCGACTGTTTATCCATAAATTAGAGGAAAAACTCCTGTTATGAGATACCGAGTTCATTTTAGGTAAATGCTAGAAATCTATAGGCAGAATTTTAAAAAATAATAGATTTTGAAGGGAATTTAATAAGCTTTAAGATAACGTTATATAAAATTTAATTCAAATTCCATTTTTTAATTAAAAAAATGTAAAAAGTGAGCAAATCGCAAAATCAAAAAATTGTGCTCCTAATATGAGATGCCCCGAGAAATCGATAGTAAAACGCAAAGTATATCAGTATTGCAATTAAAAAACTTTATTTAATGTTTCTAAAATACAAACAAACAGCCAGAATGCGCGAAAAGTGAGCATGCAATTGTACTCAGAACTCGTCTTCAGATAATTGGAATCAAGCATCGCAGAAATAGGCATTCGACGTTCCCATTCCGATGTCTTTTTTATTATTGTACAATAACATTTATACTTTAGCAGCGATTTTCACTATAACATAAGAGCATGGATTATTTCATATTAGAAATACCTTGGTTATCTCATATTACCACATCTTATGGTTTTACGATCATCAAATCTTCTGTAATTAAACAATTCAACATATCTCGTATTTTTCTATTAGTACGACCTTACTCTTTCACTACATGAAGAATTTATTGCCAAATATTTATTTATTAAATAATAAACAAGGTTAAAGACTCATCTCAATGAAACTTGAAGACATTCAAATTCTAAAATCTTGTTTTACAATGACTACCGTGATCTAATAATGAATTTTTTACTAAATAGTTTTCAATCCAAGAGCAATAAATTTATGGTGGAACCAATAGATAGCGTTTATTAGTTTAGTAGAAACGCCGCTACCTCATATTAGGCGCCTATTTCATAATAGGGGGCTTTCCTCTATAAATTGTCCGTGCAGGTTTCGGCGTGCCACTCGGATTATACAGTGCTTGGTTACCAATGCGGATGTACGGTGGCAGCGGTGCATCCGGCGTCCCGATGTTGCCGCCACAGCATCCGTCCACCGGCTACCCAGCTCATCCGGAACTGCATCAGAATCGACTGTCGCAGCCCTCCATACCGCCATCCAGTCATCCGCAGGGATATTATGCACTGGATGGTTGCCATCGTGTCACGAATCAGCGTGCACCGAGTAGCTTCACTGACAGCGAAGACGAGGATGGCAGCGTTGGTTCGCCGGCATCACCGGCTCACGATCTTTCTAAATCCCGACACGGTAAGTTTAATATTGTTTATTTACTTACACATTCTTTAAGGCAATATTTTAAAAACTGTATAATCACAAAAAAATGAAAAATTTTTCTGAGAAAACCTTCTTACAGCCATACATAGAAAAAGTAATTTTTAGATACTGAAGTATTTAAAAATTTAGTTAAATATTAAACTATCAAAATAATTATATAGGACGCCCAAGCATGATGATAATGTTGACATTTTAGCGACTAGTTTGAATGTTTAATATAATTGAATGTCTAATATAATTATTTTCATGGTCTAACAAAATTTTTAGATCAACATTTATAGTTAAATTTTTAGATATTTCAATAAAATCATTCTGTTCTTTGATTTCTTGGCGATAATTGCGCGCAGGAGAAATAAATAATAGCCGAATTCTTTTACGGATTATCACAGTGTTATCAGGATTGACTTGGACATGATTTTCTTTCAGTAAAAAAATTAATTTGCATATTCAATCTTTTTTAATATAATCATCCAAATATATATATTAATGTATTGGGTTATCTGAAAAGTTCGTGCCGATTTTGAAGGAAAATTGAAACGCAAAAGATTTAAAGTTTAGTATACATTTATTAAATTTAAATCTTTTGCGGCACGAACTTTCCGGACAACCCAATACAATTTAAAAAATTTAAAAGTTAAACAAAATATTATTGAAATGATATTATATTATTGTCTTCAAAAATTAAATTTAAAAGTGTGAAAAATATATGTATATGGGAAATAACGGACGTTTATAATATATAACTTTTCACAAATTAGTGAGATGACTATTGTATATATCAAGTGGTTATATAAATGGAAAAAACGCTTTTTATTTTCTCAGAGCATATATGAATATTTTATCTTAAGTGATAGATTAACATAAGAACTATATGTACATTGTAATTTTAAATCTGTCGATATTTGAAATTAAAATTTAAAACAAAAATTAATCAATAAATAGATTCTTTAATTTTAGTTTGATTTGTAATCTCACCGACTTTACTTAATTGCTAGTGCATAATAGATAAATTCATCCTGTGCTATAGCACAATATACATCTTCACAGCTTTAGACATTTCATGAAGAAATTATAAGGCCCCACACACACAATAAGATTATACAATAATTAACATTGAGTCAAAAATTGAGTGCAAAAATAGATGTTGCTAAATCAGTAGTCTTTAAAGAAGAGATATGATCCCCTCCCCCCCCCCCCCAATCACTAAGAGGGAGAAATCGGTAGATCCGAATACCGAACGTTTACGAATTCAGATGGCGTGTCTTCGGTCACGATCGCAGTCGCCACGATCGACCGCAAAGGATCGAGATACACGGTAGCATGCATAAATTATCGCGCTCCTGTGGCCTGATCTCATCTTGTATGTGTGTAGGTACGTATAAATGAACAATACGCGTGGTACCTCAGAGTACATATTTTAACCGAATTTCTAATGTGTCAAGAAAACAACTCTATCTTTATATATTTAATTATCCATTTAATTATACAATCCGATATTCATAATTCATTCTTATTTTAAAACTATTTTGAGTAATATCTTGATGAATGTCTAAAACTCTAATACTATCCTATTATTGGTGACATTTTAAGATTGCTCTTAAGATATAAGGTACTTAAATATCAAGACAAATTATGAATTATACCAACTATTATTTTATTTTATCACAATTTTCTTTGTTCATGTTCAGTAAATTAAAAACAGAGCCACAAGTTAGGATAGTGAACAGAAAATGTATTTTTGATAGATTAACGTAAAACGGAAAGATAGGTAAGTAATAATAATAAAATAAAATAATTAGAATGCACACGGCTTTTATTTTAAAAAAGTGATATTCTCAAAAGAGATAAGAAATTTAATTTTTTCAAAGACTGACGATATTTCACGGAAGGCTCTAAATGCGTCGTCGCGTTTGACCGCCGAAAGCTAAAGGATATCTACATGACCGCCGATCGCCAATCACGTATTTCCGTGGGGACAATTCCGATGGTGTACAGACGCGCGCATTTATTCGTGGCCGGACACACTTTTTATTGATGTACCGCCGCCCGGCAGCGATTTCGTATGCGAGACGAAATGGCTTCGGGGAATCTGTCATCGGTCATTTATGACGCACCATGCCGAACCGGTGCGTCGATCGGCACGACGTGGTGAGGTGCGATCGCGACGTTCCACGAATTCGTCGCGATCCACCTACGTGCGAGCATTACGTCCTCGCGTAATACATAGATTGCCGATCCTGATTTTGTCGACAAAAATAAAAAAAATGAAAAAAGATTTAACAAAAGAGTTTGAAGATACAGTCTAAAATGTCGACTTTGATTTGATTTACACTTCAACGATGCCGAAAGCGAGTCGAAAACGAATTTACAGAATCTCGAATCTAAAGTTGAACAGTCAACATAGACATGCAAAAATTGCGCCAAAAATATAAATTTCTCTAATTTATAATTTTTCCTCAAAAATAGAAGTCTTCAAGCTCTTAGAATTAATAAAGCATAAATTGTCAAATTTAATTATAATTATTATTAAGACATAGAAAGCACTAAAACCTCTGGCTAGGTACAGATCTAAAAATAATTTTGTTGGACCATCAAAATAATTACATAAAACGTGATGACAATATTGCAAAAGTTTTAGCATTCTAGCAACCAATTTAAGCGACCTATATAATTATTTTGATCCAACAAAATTATTTTCAGATGTATCTAGCTAAATTTTTAAATATTCCAACAAAATCGTTCTTTTCAAAAATCATAAATTCTAATATTTAAAAAATTTTTGAATTTTGTTTTAAACAATAAATAATAAAAACATTAAATAATAAAAAGAAGTATTTTTAAAATGAAGAATTAAATTATGTAAAATTAAATACTGTAATTTGAAAAATGAAGTTCTGGAGCACCCAAGAATTTTAACATTTTAATGAATTATATTATGTATTATGTATTTAATCGCATTCAAGTTTCGAAATATAATGCACTTCACTAATTTATTTTCTTTCTTAAATATATTTATAATAATTTGGAACTAATTATGTATAATTAGTGAATTTATAATTGATTTATAATTGCAATATTTGAAATAAAATACTTAATTACTTAATTACTTAATTCAAAATAATCACACATCGACTCTTAAACTGTTAGATGATTTGTTGTAGATAATCGACGTATATAATAAATTAAATAACAGAGTTAAATCTTATTTATCGCAATCAACTACACATGGCGCTATTTTTGAATGGGATCGGTTTTATTCTTGATCATCGTTGAATTTTTATACAAGCACGAACGAGCAGTTATTTTAATGCGATCGTCGATCGAGACGATGCGTCATAAATACACAACGCCGTAGCTTAGATCTTATCGATTGCTGAAGCTATTATCCAATGACGAAAAGTTAAAAATAATTTTTCCTTTTGCAATGTCTGGAATCTTCAAAATTTTCGATTATACAATTTTTGCAACTGAAGACTAAAAAGATTTTATATTGAATTCTTTTATTTATACAAATAACATTAGAAAATAATGTATTTTATATAAATAGTTTTGTATTTCTTTTAATGCAATTACATAATATATTTTCAAATATATTAAAATTTAAGTTACATAATTAAAAAATATTTAGTATTTTTTTTAATAAAGAAGATACACTCGTATTTAACAAATCTGTGTGCAAATAATTTATTTAGAAAGTAGATTAAATTTTTAAGACGCATACTTAATTCTTAGAATCAGAAATGCGCCATTTTGCACTTTATTACGGAGAAGAACGAAAATATCAAATCCACGAACATCGTATAGATATATTGAATTAGTGGCAGATAAGTACTTTGAAACGAGAACGAGTCTCGCGATATTCAACAACGAATTATTAATCAATGGCCCAGATGTGACACGACAGAAAGTGTGTTAACGGCGTTTTCATCATGAGAACACGAAACCTGGCTACATGAATTGGATATGTAGAAGTCTCGAACGAAGCTTTTGAGTGTCTATGCAAAATTCAGAGTTCCATTCACGGCAACGCAGAACGATTTGATTCGCCGTCGTTTCAGGTAATCAAATGATCGTTCATAAAATTTTGTTTCATTTCGAAATCGAATAACGAGTTCACCGATAGATAAAATAATACTTTGAAATGATGAATTAAATTGTGTCACACGACAACTAATTGTAAATGACATTTACGGCAAACAAAATAAAATTATTTTTATATGTCATTGTAAACTATTTACAAAAATAAAATATTTTTTAACGTTAACTAGCAATCTATCTATTACTTTTTATTTCTATGTAGTTGCGAAATTATACACTCATTGTTGCGATTTTAATATTCCGATAATTTTTGGCTTTGTTTTAATTTATTACAACAGAAACTGTTGTAATAAATTAGAATTAACTTCTGTGATTTATCTAAAAAGATTCACAATTATATTAAATGAAATTAAAACTAATGTGGAACAGTCATAATTTATTTCAAGATTTTCATGTATACACGAAATATAATACTTCAATATTATTTCATTGACAGAAATAACTTTGTATTATTAATTTCTACCTACAGCAATGAAGAAATTATGTGTGAAATGAACAAATTATGTGTAGGTAATTAGTGTAATCGTTTATTTCCGAACTGTATTCGAATCTAATTCGATGATGTTCAAAAGGCATACAGGAAGATAATCATCGAATGCCACTTGAATTTTAATCGCACTCACCGATTCTGCGGCGGGAAGCCGATTAACGTATCACGCGTCAGACGAGCGGAAGGATCATATTTCGATTTGGCGTACGAGACGAAAGGATCTTTTAGAACGCGTCATTCATAGCCATCAGGACGACGACCGAGATGAAGGCGATTATATGAAGGACGGAGCTCCTCGAGCCAGTAACATGTAACAAAATGATTGTCGCATCGCTGTGAATGGAAATCGTCAATTCTCCAGAACCGCTGCGACGCCGACGAGCATCGTGCGATATTTATAATGTGCCAGCTGTGCAGAATTAACGATGCCGATATATAACCTGTGCCTATAACTGCCTGGATGATATAGCAATTATATTACAACATAATTAATTGAGGACATACTTATAAAAGAAATTTGTCGATAAATTTTATGTATCCATCAACCGATTAAAATTTCTCAAATGAAATAGCAAAATGTTACTTCTAAACATCAGAATTGAAAATATTTATAATCTGATGATTAAACATGCATAAGCAATTACCAAAAATTTACTATTTAATAATTGCTATTTAATAATTTAACTATTTAATAATTTACTATTGCTCTTCT
>NW_012130111.1:48054-51322 GCF_000143395.1 Atta cephalotes | reverse complement strand
TATATATATATTCTTTTATAGATATTTTTAATTGATTACTTAATATTTTGCATCTTCTTTTAATCACAAAGTCTAATACAATGCATATATAATTGGCGACAAGTTCTTTCAAATCTTGTTTCTTACATCTTACAAAATAATTTTACCAAACATACATAATTATTTCATTAAATTATATATTATAAACATTTTTTTCCTTGCTCGCGTTCTGAGTCTTCAATGGTTAATTTAAGATTATATTATAGAAAGAGATTTATTCTGATATAGAAGAACTTAGAAAAATAAAAAAAACTCTATATATCAAACGTTATCATTTTGAATAAATCAAATAAATAAAGAAAGGGTCAATACAATCGATGTTAAATTTTGATTCTAATAGTATTTTTATACGTAAATTCTAAATATATCTTTGATACATTTAGAATTTACACATAAAAAAATGCATTGCTTACTGTCGGATTTGAAACGCAATTATAAGTTGAAGCTGAAGTAATAATATTACAATTTGATAATGATGCTATTAGCATCTTACAATAATTCAAGAGAGAGAGGAGGGGAGGGAGAGAGAAAGAGAGAGAAAGACAGAAAAAACTTATTGCAAAAAATACCTCAGGCAATTATATCACTTCATTTATAGCTTATTCTTCTTGTATCTTAATCCTTTGTTGATTACAGCCGTGAGAATACAGACAGATATTTTATTCGGAGTATGCGATTCATGCAGGAAGAAAAAGGAAGAAGAAACGGATGAACTGGCGCAGCGCTATATCGATCGTCGCAATATTCGTAACGTCATCGTGTAGCAAACTGACAGAGCGATCCGTTAATAAGCCCAATTGAAATTTCATGTCGCACATCCAAAAATACACTCACGAAGTGATACGCGAGCAACGAATGAGCGTTTCCTCTGGCTCGATCCCGATAATTGCTTCCGGCGAGGTTCATCGATCGATCGCGTCGGGCGCTATATCGGGCCACGATCGAGCAAATTATTCCAGAACGAGGTCGCGAATCTCGCCTGCCTTCTTAACACTTAATAAGCCGGACGTATTTCCCCCACGGCTAGAAATGCACGTGGCTATTGAAACCTTATCACCAAGTTACTAAAATAGCAAAAAAGATACGAAGTATCCAATTGTCTAAAAGTGTTCTATATAACGAGATGAAATCATGTATTTATCTGATATCATATAAAGCGTCTCATATTTTTCACAATCTTTTTCCTTTAATTTTTTAACGCTGATTTACAATTAACATTATAGATTCTTGTTGAAGAAAAATATAAGAAGATTGAAAAGAAATATACAGTTGATATAATTATAATCAAACTACATTGATTGTAAGTCAAAAAATAGTCGAAATATTCGCATGTAAATATTACATATAATATTTTCTTCGATATTTATTAGTATATATAAATTTTGATTGAATGAAGACTTATAATTCTACGTTTCTCTGTGAAGTATTTTTGTGAAATATATTAGTTGTAAATCTCTATCCCTTGTATGTCTTATTAATTATAAAGAATAAAATAGATAGTTTATTTGCCAAGAATAAATTTTATTTTCTCCGTTAAAAATTTAAAAATTTATTTTAGTCAAATAAATATCATATCTCACAAATAAATTTTTAAGTTCTTTTTCTCACAATCAGTATAATGAGAATTATTGCACTTTATTGCAAATGCATAAATCGCTTCCTCATTATTCGCTACCTATACTTGCAATTCGAATGATAGCATTCGACCCTCGAACTTTTTTTCGCTTTTCTCGCAGTTTCCCTAGTTCGTGAATTTTCGTTATTCATTGCCCGAATACGGAGATCCTGTGGCGCGTCCGACATGATATGGGAGGATCGCATCTTGTTTGTGAAGGACCGCACCGTACTTGTCGCGAAAAAAAAAAGGTATAGTGCTCTTGGTAACAACAATACTGAGATTGGCACGATTCCGCCGATCGATCGAAACCTCGAGTCATTATGCGAAATGTTATGGCAGCAAGATAATTTAATTAATTTCACTATTATTGTATTCACTATTATTGTATTTATCATTATTTATATTTATTATTGAATTATCTAAATTTATTATTGTGGACTATTATGTCATAAAACTTTTTTATTTTTTTTTAGATAAGAATTTTTAAAAGATCTAAGAATCTTAAAATGATAATCTTGAAAAAGATTAATATTGGATTGTCCGAAAAGTTGCCGCAATAGATTTAAATTTAATAAATGTATACTAAAATTTAAATCTTCTGCGTTTCAATTTTCCTTCAAAATCGGCATGAATTTTCCGCATGAACAACCCAATAATACTAATGATAAAAATCATAATATCTGAATTAAATTTTGAATTTGAAAAATAAGATTAAAGAATAAAAATTATATAATTTTTATATTAAAAAACTATTACTTTCAAAGATAACGTCTCAAACAATATAAAAATTTCAATATCTAAGAATTTTTAGAGTAAAATCATATTTATCTATTTAAGAAATTTAATAATTTATGAATGATTGAAGAATTTTAAAAACTTTAAAAGCTTTTTAAAAGAAGAATTTTAAAAGCTTAGAGAAAGAAAATTTCAAAAATAGTTTTACAATTAGATTCACAATTCTAATTGTTATTTATAAATATATTATATAATTATATATTGCTATATTTTAATTCATAACTTTTTAACAAAGCAATTTATGGAAGATCTTGTTTCTTAAAAGTTTTCGAAGTCGCTTTAATTTCAATTTAGAATTTTAAAATTCAAATTAAAAATAATCTGATTATCGATTTTAAGAGATTCTTGATATCTGTGAGTTTGAATGTAACCTGGAGATATTGAAAAAAGGATAGTAATCTCTGTGAAGGAGAATTTAGTGTTGCAGAGTTTATAATCAGAGTTTGAAAGTCAATTTGGAAATCTCTTTCTCAGTATACCAACTGTTTATTTAGCACTATTGAGCTTTAAATAAAGCGAAATTGGAAACTTAATGTTACATCGCAATTAACATTTAAAATCTTTTTTTTATGATAATCAAATATATTTTATTATATTTTTTTGAAATTCTGTCTATTATATTAAATCCTTCATTTTTAATTTTTTATTTTTGCTCTCAGATTTGAATAAGACAATATCAAATTACTCCATAAGCCAAATTTCACAAAAATTGAACAAGCAATATATACAACAAAAGGGGTGACTCCAAACGAAGATTCTATATCCACAAAAAGTTAAAGAGTTTAATATTAAAATTGTTTTCTCTCTCTCTCTCTC
>NW_012130111.1:40237-46107 GCF_000143395.1 Atta cephalotes | reverse complement strand
TTAATTAATTACTTTCTTCTCTTCTCTCTCTCTCTCTCTCTCTCTCTCTCTCTCTCTCTCTCTCTCTTTCTCTCTCTTATTCTCAAATAGGAAGAAAATGTCAGAAATCAGCTAATGAACAAGCAATTGATAAAATGGAAACAGCAAAATCAAATAGATAGAGAAAATTAATTAGACATGAACGACCGATGATTCACTGGCGATGAATCGGTGATGAAGATTAAATGATTTGATTTCCGGTTGCTCCGGTTGACAGTTTTCAATAATTACCACTTGCTAACGGTTAAATAAAACATAAGCTATGGAAATATGGAATATGCCAACTATTTTCACCGATTATTGTTAAATGTATGCGTGTGTGTATGTGTGCACGGCAAATCGATAATATTTTAATATTACTTTGAACACAGATACCAGCAGCTTTTCTTAGGGTGAAATCGATAAAGATGCCGCGACCCAATTAATCTGTTGCGTGTTCGTGTAATTGGCGGGTAAATTTGCAACTTGATTTAGTGATCGATTTAGTGATCAAATTATTCTACTTTTTAAAAATTGATCAACTTTATGTATGTATTATTATTCTCCTCTAATGTAGCACAATAGATACTTTTTTGCATTTGATATAATATTCAGCAAAATTATTTAATGTTGCATAAATTTTCTTTTAACACATTTAATTAAAATTCAATATTCCCTTTTATAATATTTTCTATGTCAATCAATTTAAACTAGTAATCATTTAAACTAGTAAAAAGAAATTTTTGATACAATTTAAATTTCATGAATTAATTAGGATTAATTCATATTGAATCCTGGATATTATTCTTTACTTCTCCATTAAAAATTTCTTTCTCAATTGAAAAAAACGAAGCTTTTCTTTATGACTCATATGCTTATTCGATCTTTTGTTGCTTTCACCTATTCACTATGAGTGCAATCCACTGCAAATGCTTCGTTGATTAGTTAAAAGAAAAAGTTTTACGAATTGATCAATTAGAAAAAATGCTTTAAAGCATTTGTAGTGTAAAGTGAATCACACCCTAGGAAAGTTGAATTGGGCAGTTTCAAACAAAACCGTCAATTTCAATGTCGTGTTTAAGTTTCGGGTTATAGATTCAGTAACTCTATTCGCTAGAAAAGTGTGGTTTAAAAGTTTCGCCTTGCCGAGATCAGTTAAACGAGGATGTAACGACATCGTTCTCGCGAATCGATCCACATGCTCGATTCTGGCGCGAAGTGTAAAGACGATAGGCAGAGGACAACGCCCGTGTACGCTCGCGGAAGCGTTCCGCTCGCTTAATCGAAACCTTCTGAATAAATCAACGACTGGAGAGTGCATCAAACCGCCGCATGGAGAAAAGTTGCGCGTTGCCATAAACGCGCGGTCAGACCGCGAACTTCGGATAAGAAAGACGCGAATCGCGGCTAATGAATAAGTCAGGCTGACCATAGCCGAGTTGACCGTTGACAACGAACTTTAGCAGGAAATAATGTGCCCGCAAATAACGATCAGCTTTTGATCATGCGACCTGGCCACGTTGCGGTGGGAAAAGTTGTGTTGATCACGTGCGGTTGTGGAGAAAATACAACGCGCGAGAAGAAACTTATACGATTCTATTTATATCATTTCTAAGAGAAATGTGTATTACATGTCTATAAATTTTAATTTATCTCGGTTGGATCTTATATGATATTTTGTCAAATAGCATGTTTGCAGTTATTTTAACATGTTAATAGCATTGCATTTATACAAATAATGTAGACTGTGATACACATTGAAAAAAATTTCTGGTTGAAAATGAATGAATTAGAATTTTCTGATTAAATTTATTAGAATTCTAGTTGAGATAACCTGAGATAACCGGAATTCTAATTAATATAATATTTCTGATAAAATTTACTAGAATTCTCATTTTTACCAAAATATCAATCAGAATTCTAATTATCTCAACTAGAATTCTAGCAGATTTAACTAGAAAATTCTGATTTGTTCATTTTATACCAGAATTATTATTCAATCTAATTAAACTATTTTTCTCAGTGGCATTAATCGATTTCGAAATTATAGAGAATAAATTATATAATTATCTTCTTATTTAAAATTATTTCGAAAATCGAGATATTTTCAAAATGTTTAAAATTGTCGATTAATTTTCTTATATAAAAGTCTTCTTTGGTATCAAAAGTAATCTTTGATAAATATTTCTGTCGTGGACATTCGTTGACGCAAATTTCCGTTCCCATCCAGTCGAATCAGCCGAACACGAGCCATTCGAATGGAACTTATAACCGTGCTCTGTAGGAATAATTTTCAATAAATAATGAACCGACGGAGTCATCAAACTCCGTGGTAACTTTGTTTCGTATCTCAGTGCATATTGCATGCCGTGCTCAACTGTCTCGCGGATGAAGGGGGAAAAAAAACGTTGTACGGGAAATTACGAACGGGAAAACGTTGTCGACGATCGAAGAACGCAACTTTTATGAAGGAACGACCAATCTGCTCCGCATATTAAATAGCCGTCAGGCTATACATACCGCGATGTTCTCTCGATAGCGATAAACTCTCTTGATAACTTAATGTCGTGAAAGTTAGTCGTGGATTTCAATCCTTGGAATTGTGCAGTTTTATTTGACGACTATAGATTTCAAATACCAAATATTTGCTCTTACACAAATCTCAGTTATAGATTAATCATAGAAGTAATTGACAAGCAAATTTTTTACATTCTTCATTATTTATCTTTGTAATTAATGTTAAATTCCTTGTGATTAAACAATAAGTATTACTAACGAAATATAAACGTAATGTAAATTATTTTTGCAATTTTTTGCATTATTTCGTTATCAAAAGTAGCTCTCTATTTTATTCTATTAATTATATTACAAGCTGGTATCATATATATGTATAAATAAAAGATTATATTTGACAGGTGTCTCATAATCATTTAATGTATAATCATTTATATAATTATTTATATGTTCCAGGATCTGAGAATGGTCGTGCATCAGCCGAAAGCGACGAAGAGGGTGGCGGAGCTGCGGGTTCTGGCGAGAGTCATGACATTTCCGACGGCGTCGTCAGCGGTGCCGGCAATGCCGCCCCAAGTCCTAATAGGCCTTTAGAGAATGGACAGAATTCATCAGCATCAGGTACCGGCAACAAAGCTCGTCGGCGACGTACCGCGTTTACTTCGGAACAGCTGCTCGAGCTGGAGCGCGAATTCCACGCCAAGAAGTACTTGAGCCTAACAGAACGCTCGCATATAGCGCACGCATTGAAACTGTCGGAGGTGCAGGTCAGTGCCAAACTAAAGTAATAATCGATGAGCTGTACATACAGCTAGAGCTTAATATCAAGAGCTAAATTAGGAATTATAAAATAAGATCTTAAAATAAATTAGGATTCAGTCAAATAAAATCGTATTTTCCTTAAAGTAGAGATTTATATAGATGTAATATTAAAATTTAAAATATTAATAATTTATAATTAATTCGATTGTTCGAACGTTTTGATTCGCGAATATCAGCATCTCAAATTGATTGTGTTTTAATATCTTCGGCGCACAGTCACATTGGAGATTAATTAAATTCATGAACCAAAAATATTGTATTATATTATTCGCAACTTCCAACTTTGACTGATTCTTAGGCGCTCTCTACTATATTATGTTAATAATTAATCATTTGCAATAATAATAATATTAGAATTATTGGCACACTCAAAATAATAGTTTGTAATTTTGTTTAAATTACTGAATATCATAATAAGTATTTTTTCAGAATTTTTGTAATTTTTGTTACAATATAGAAATGATTAAATTGATCAATTAATTTTTATTTATGTAAAAGTCTAAAAATATTAAAATTTACGATATATATTAATAATTAATAATTCACAATAATACTAATTAATATTAGAATTACCAAAGCAATAAAAATTAAAAAAAGGAAAAATTACGGAAAATGTTAAAAAATGCACATCATGAATTCGAATAATTTAAACAAAATTACAAACCAACCACAATGAATTTAATTGGACGCACTAATGTGTATTACATTGTTAAATACATCGTTAAATGTTGAATTACATATTAAAATTACATATTAAATAATTTTATTGCAAAAAATATTATCTTGGCCCGGATATCTTACGAGTGTCCTAAACTTTCATTCCACCAAGTCTAGTTACAGACTCCAATGTCTTTAAATACATTTTAACTTTTTCTTTTATTTATACCAAATTGCATTATCATACAAACTTCTTACAATTTCTTTCTTTCTATTAAGAGAACTACATAAAATCGATGATGTATAACTTTGACGTAGGTGAAAATCTGGTTTCAAAATCGACGTGCCAAATGGAAACGGGTGAAGGCCGGACTGAGCGGCGGAGGCGTCGGCGTCGGTTCGGCGGCGGCAGCCATGACGGCCTCCAGTGCTTCTGGACGCCACAATGGTGCCACGGGACAACACACTTCCGGTACAAGAATTGTAGTACCGATACCAGTGCACGTGAGCCGTTTAGCAGTCAGATCGCATCATCATCATCTGGAGAAGTGCGCGAGAGCACCGCGTGCGAGACCGACTTCGGTCGAGGGTGGGTCCTCGGGAGCGTCGTCATCGGTGTTGAGCGATGCTTTGGGACTAGTAAATACATCAGTGAATTTGAGTGGTCAGGTACAGCCGCCTCTGGGCGCCGGCATGGGGGTGGAAATCGGGGTCGGGGGTGGTCTAAGGGCCTTTGCGGTACCAGCGCATCGAGCTGGTCTCGGATCCTCCGGAAGGTAGTGAATGTCGCGAACGGATAAACTTGGATGTTTGACAGAAAAATATAAAAGGAACAAATAGAAGTAGATCGATCACTGGTGTAAGACGCACGCGTGATAGGATGAAGTCGAGTTCTCATTAAAATTAAATATAATATCAATCAAAAAATTAAAAACAGCTATGACAAATGTGAAACATTATAAGAAGATAAACACGAACTCTTTCTTTGTCTTATATAACTTCTATTGCATTTTTGTGTTGCTCGATCAGACAAGAGCACACTGAAATGAATATTTTTTTCTTTTAAGTCAAACTATTGTGCATAAGCAACAATAGCATAAAGTTTCTGATATTTTTGATTTTAAGTAATTTCTTTATATTTTTAGTAATTATTATAAAATCACTTCCTCATTTTGAAAGTGACACAACAAAATCTGTGATTTTCGAGTTATTAATGTATGAGTTATAAATATACAAACGTTACTCTATCAATTAGCAAAAATAATCTAATATTTCTTAAAAAATCATTGAACTCGTTATAACTCAAAAAGAGTACCTTTTTAAAGGTTGCAAAATAAAAATATAAAGATTATGCGTCACGGATTTCTTCAGTGTTCAGATCCATTCTTGGATGCCAATTATTAAAAAAGAAAATACGTTAAATGATATCCATTTTATAACAATTCACATTTTTAAGCTAAAATATAAAAATACTCCAGATATTTAATCCTAATATATCAAGAGTTCATTAAAGTGATTTTCGTGTATTTTAGAAAATTTTTAAAAATTGGAATGTGAAAATTGATGTAATAGAAAGCGAATTAAATAGGGAGAAAGCTAATATACTGACATAATCAAGAAAATTAAGTTTTCAAAAACAGAAGAGAAATTATTTTTTTTAACCTAATAGAAAATAATTGACTAAGTAATATCAGCAAAAAAGATTTTTAACATGATTAAATTATTTTTGTCATTTGATAATATTCTTGAGACTTTCACGGGCGAGGAGCAGCTTGATACAGTATCAGGCTGTTCCTCGCTCTGATGAAACTGCAAGGTTCACGAAACGTTGACATTCTAAGAATGGATCTGGACGTAAG
>NW_012130111.1:37148-39324 GCF_000143395.1 Atta cephalotes | reverse complement strand
TGTCATTTGATAATATTCTTGAGACTTTCACGGGCGAGGAGCAGCTTGATACAGTATCAGGCTGTTCCTCGCTCTGATGAAACTGCAAGGTTCACGAAACGTTGACATTCTAAGAATGGATCTGGACGTAAGAAACTCGCGAAACGCATAATCTTTATATAGAAAGGACCCGTGGAAGTCTCAAGAATATTATCAAATGACAAAAATAATTTAATCATGTTAAAAATCTTTTTTGCTGATATTACTTAGTCAATTATTTTCTATTAGGTTAAAAAAAATAGTTTCTCTTCTGTTTTTGAAAACTTAATTTTCTTAGTTATATCAGTATATTAGCTTTCTCCCTATTTAATTCGCTTTCTATTACATCAATTTTTACATCCAATTTTTTAAAATTTTCTAAAATACACGAAAATCACTTTAATGAACTCTTGATATATTAGGATTAAATATCTGGAGTATTTTTATATTTTAGCTTAAAAATGTGAATTGTTATAAAATGAATATCATTTAACGTATTTTCTTCTTTAATAATTTTTCATTTTTTGAGAAAATTGTGAGTGAATACATATCTATAATGTTCTCAAATATTAACAAATCGGAAAATAATTAATACAATATATCATTAATAACAGTGATTTTTAATTGAAGTGCAAAAATACTTTAAGTAATCGTTTACGTAAAGAAGGTGATTAAGATGATTTTGAATTAAGTACTTTTTAAAAATGAGAGTTCCGACTTTATATAGCGCGCATTGTAAATAGTAAATAGCAAGGAAGTTTGTAAATATACACGTACACGTAGATAACTTGATATAAACAACCGTAACTTGTACTTGCTGTAGATAGTTTACATTAAAGCAGTGGGTTTCAGTTCGGCTGGCAACTATTACGTGGCAGCGATATCGCGTATCGATTAGCCGTGCGATTATTGCAGCTGCATTACATCGGCGAAACATTACAATAAAGCGGAAGCGCACAAAACGTTGAGCTATAGACTTGCATACGTTGTAATATCGTGTCGGCAATAAAACGTGCGACTATAATCCGAAATATATATCGTTTGCCTGTTATACCCACCCCCGGCACAATTGTGACTCTGATCAAGAAGGATGACTCGTTAAAAAACCGGCACTTACATAATCTCTTGGCAACCAAAAATGTTTACATATTAAGGAAAGTTTATACAAATTGTATTGTTGCAATAAAATCGGAAAAATATGAGCTTTAAAAATCGGGTAGCTAGGCTAATTAGTGTAATTGATCTGATGCATCTTACAGGGTAAGAAATCTTTAGAAATCAAGTAAATTATGACGTAACAAATCCTAAATCAGGATATTGAATTCTTCCAGAGTCTTGTATTCAAAGTGCAGCAGTATTATCAATATAACGAGCTTTAAATAATAGATTACATATTCCAAGTTAGTTTGCCGACTTTCGATTCTGCCGATTCGATCGACTAGAGATCGCTAATCGAAGGCCTCCAGCGTTTGCCTTGTTTTGACAATTTTGTCGCGGTCCTCGAGGGGGCCGTCCCGGGTCGACTCATCGTCATCGGATGCTCCCACGGGATCATCTCGTCGTCCCAAATCGGCGGATTGCGCATTTTCGCAGGCTACGGCGCGTGCGGCCCCGAGCCTCTAAAAGGGATCGACGGCCAAAATCCGGACCCCCCTTCATTCACCTCGTAGGCGTGACCCCATATGCCGGGTTCGGCCAAGCCGCTGCAACTGTAGGACGATACACGATGCAAAACACGTCAATGTGTCAGCCGGCTAATTCGATTTAGCCTCCTTTGACTCGGAACAGCCGTGACTTTTGAAGCGGAAGCACGATGGAAATATGCGAGCACCGAGTTTTTTCTCGAAGCAATAATTGATGACAGGTGATCTCTTCTATTTAGGTAAGTAATAAGAGCATACGTCACATCAACAAGAGTTACCTAATTTAATAATTATATACTTTTTAAAATATATGATATTATTTTTGAGACATCGTAATAATTACACCAGTTTACAAAATTTAAATTTTATTTTTAGTGCAAGAAAGGGAAACCATTTTTTTCGTTATTTTGGAACGCTAAGTTTTGAAACAATCGCCAAAAAAAATTTTACATTAGGTTAAATTTTTAAAATTATATATTTTATATATTTTAAAATTATATATTTAAATTAATATA
>NW_012130111.1:27326-37128 GCF_000143395.1 Atta cephalotes | reverse complement strand
TTTTATATATTTAAATATATATTTTTAAAATATATATTTTAAAATATATAAAATATATTTTAATTTTAATTTAATTTTTAAGATATAGCATTTCTTTCCAAATATTGAATCTGTCAAATATGATCAAGGCGAATTCTACTAAGACTTGAGGTAATTAAAAAAATTATCGGAGATATTGAGAGGAATGCTTTTAAACTCTGAGAAGTGAACTTAATCCAAAGTCATATAAAAACAAAAATTAAACGTTCTTCTGTTTGTTTTCTAATTTTAATAAAATTTGTCTATATTGTATATATTGGAAAAAAAGATATATTTTCTTATATTTCACAAATCGGACCTGATGATGGAAATATTTCGGACTGATTCGGACTGAGCGTAAAAAATTCTAAAAACGGTCTTCAGATGTTTTTATATAAAACTTTGTAAATTAGTTTATTATAAAGTTTTGTTTTTTCAACCATGATTTTTTTCTTACAATAATATTACGATTATTACAATCCTTAAAAAACAGATATATAAATGAATAGAAACACCATACTACGGTATAAATATACACTATTCATTAAAATTATATTATTTTGCTATTTCTGGATCAATGTGACATATTGCTCAAAAATAAAAAAAGTTTTTTCTGACAACGAAACGACAATATAAAGTAATAATATCTAGCTATCAATTTACTTTTAAAAGCAAAGGACAACAACATAAAACAAGCTAGCAGGCAGAGAACAAGCGGCAGAGATAATCTCAATAAAGTAACATTTCTGTAATTTTTACGACAATCAAAAATCTTTTGCAAATAACAGAAAAATTTTACAAGAATATTAAAATGATATAGAAGAAGATGATGAGAGGTGGAAAAACACGAAAGATCGTCAGTGGTAGTTGAAAAGGGGGTTGAAGGGACCTTATAGGAGCAAAAGGGGAAGAAGGGAGGGATCGGGATCGTATACAGTGTACACAATAGCAAAGCAGAGTGCATTACGGTTAATACGAAAAGGACCGGCGTGGTCGTTTAGCTAGCGATCTCGGCAGTTACTGCGCCTCGCGCGAGGGATAAATCATCTCTCCCGACGCCGCCACGCCTACCCGGAGGACACGGAAAGAACGACTCTCCCCTATACAGCGTGGTAACGTACGATGAGCTGTGGACGGCGACGTTACCACGTCCTTTGCGGTCGATGAGAACGAGCCGACGGCTTCCGGAAGAAGCGGAAAACTAATAATCGTGCCGCGGACGCGTTCCGGAAGGCTATCCAGAAATTGCGGTGGTGACAATGGCTTCGATTATCATCGCAAAGAACAGATTAGTCGATCGAGGGCACTCTGCTCTATCAAAGTTAAGGGAAATAAATGTATTTTTAAGACTCGATCTTTTTATAATGTAGCATTTTTAATATTTAAAGTTAAAATATTTAAATTCTTTTAATATCTAAAGTATTAGAACTCCAATAAATCATGGAATATCTCAAGAAAATTCACATAAACCACTCAGTGAAAGAATAATTATATATTTTATTTGAGATCATGATAATATCTATGATTAATCTTTTTACTAATTTTTTGGTCTTTTTTAAATATATATTTTTATTTATTAAAAAATGTCTTTATTTATTAAAAAAAGGAATCTTTGTATCACTTTTTGCAAAATATGGATAATTCCAAGAACTGTATACTTCTAAAGAAGATATTGAAGGTAATAAAAAATAGGTAATTACTATATAAATATATTCGAAAATTTAGCTATACTTAGTAATGCATGATATGCACAAATACAAATAGATAATAAATGTAAAATCAAATTATCGTCTAAAAAAGAATCAAAATTTATTTTAAAAAGTTATTTTAGAAATAAGAATGTTTACTCCATTAAATAAATCGCATAATGTAATATATTTCCTCATTTAAGAATAATATTATTAAAATATCATTTAAGCAAAATATTGTAAAAATATCAAATATAAATCGAGCTGTATGTTTGTTATTTTAATACAATATTATAATTCTACAAACACACATTGAAAAATTTAAAATTATTATTTTTGTTATTAATCTAATTTTATATTACGTCTCGCACGCGTGCATATATATTTTGTTTGTGTTTTTCGCATCAATTCAAATATAACATAATTGAATTAAACTACAGTCCCCTATGATTATTCGCTAGCATTAAACCGTTCATTACCAGCGCGATGAGCATAAGACTGAAAGGAACGTTTTAATCCGCGCGTTCGCCATGGGCGTGTCGCAGAGTCAACCGCGGGAGAATAACGCGGTCTATTTCCCACACTCGTTGCCATGGCCAAAAGGAGAGATTTTCCCATTTTTCCCGAAAGAACCGTGAAATTGAGCGGACAAATCGCGGCACGAGAGAGCGTAGCGAATGCCCTCTCATGCTGTTCTGGACGTCTGTCGAATGTCGTTCTATCTGTACTTGATACAATTTTCTTCATATTCTTTAAACACACAGTTATAAATTTAGCAAAATTAAGTTGAATTTGATAAATTAATTAATTTTCGATTTCTCACTAATATTAATCCTTATAAGTTATAAGTAATTTATTATTTATTTGTATTATATTAAAAATTTTGATTAATTTTGCCAAAAAAACAAGGTTTATACAATTTAATTTAATTTATTTAAATTTAAATTAATCTTTCTTAGTAAAAAAATGAACTTTAGTTACATCTATGTTTTTCTTTATCTTAAAAGACATCGAATAGTAGCCTTCATCGGGCATTGAAATCGCTAAATTCAAACATGTGAACAGTATAAATTCTATTTTCAATTTGAATCTGTTACTCGAAACCTTTTTTGATACTGTACGTAAAAAACATTTTCTGCTTGTGATGAAATCAATCCTTGTTAAAATATTTAAATAGAGTTGATCTGAACGTTAATGAATATTATATAATATAATAAAAATATTATATAATATATTATTATATCATAAAAAATATTATATAATATATTATTTCAATATTGATATTTAACGATATTTCTAAATTAATGTTAAAATAACATAATTCATAAGTAAACAAATAACATAAAAATAATATAATAATAATTTTAAATGTAAATTCTAAGACAAATGAATACAAAATGAATGTAAGACTTAATTTAATATATAAAATGTAACACTTTGACAAAATTTGGAAACAAATTGTGTCAAAATATTACATTTTTCTATTAATCATGTTTGTGTTATTTTCTATATTTATCTTATGTTAAATTAATATAAATGTTTGCATGGACTGTTCGGTGACACATAAAATATGTTCAACATAAATTTTCCAACTATTTATGGTTGTATAATATTTCATGATAATATACGCGACGATATTCAAGTTTTTATAAAAATTAAATTAAACAAAAAACTAAACATGTAGATTTATGTAGAATAATTTTAAATATAAAAGTGCGTTATCATATTTTTAATTTTTTGTTACTGATGATCTGCTTTTTATCTTTTATTTTTGCTCATTTTTCATTAGTCTTTTTCCGGTATTTAAGCATTCAATAATTATTGGAGCTATTAATATCAAACTTCACTGTCAATATTGAATAAAACCAATCCAAATTTATCTATATGAATTATACGATCCTTATTCTTTAAAATTCGATTAATTTATGTTTCCCATTTCTTATTTTTATCATTTGTTTTTTCTACTTGACCTTAATCAATCATTTCCTCATTTAATGCAAAATTAACACCAAGCTAAATTTGCAAATATAAAAAAAAATGCATGTTTAAAAATTAACCTAACAGAAAATTTATAATATTTGTAAAAAGATTATCACGAAAAGATTTTAATTAAATGTCAAACAATTAGAGTAATTTTTAATAGTCATAGAAGCTCGAGATTTCTTCGAAGAAAAGTTCGATAAATAATATTTTCTGCAACGTGCTGAGATAAAATGAACATTTCTCGCCTATTCTTGCTGAATAATTTTATTAGCATTATTTCCATGACTATTTTACACGCTGTTGCATTTAACGATATAAGGTATGTTCCGTTTTCATCACGCTTACACGCTAAAAGCATCAGTTCATCTTTGTTGTCTATCAAGTATATTAAACAATGATATATGATGCTTACAAGTTCTGTAAGCGCATAACGGAGCGCATCCATAGTATAGCTACTAAAATCGTAAGCATGCAGCTCATTTTACTGTATCATAACGTATATTGGATGATTGCTGCATTATGAAATACGTGAATTGTCCAAGAATACGACGCAAATCGCAGAAACTCATTGTGGAAATTAATATCAAGTAATTGAATGAGTAATTATATTGTGAAATTATCGAAGTTTAAAAATTTGTTTTATCGACTATTTCTAAATCTCATTCTAAATCAATCAGATAAACAAGAAACATGAGAAATTAAAATTGATTTTAGATGCCATGGCTGACGTACGCCAACTTTGTACACATTTGTTAAATATTGATCTATATTTGTATAGATAATTAATATGACATATGTATATAATGTAGATGTGTAATATTTGCTAATATAGGATACATTAGCCATGTCTGGAGCCACTTTAATGCATAACTATATTCGCACGTATAGCTTGGTTTATCTACTTACATAACAATTATACATTTTATATTAAGTAGATAAACTAATTATTTGATCTCTAAAAAAATATAATTCATCCTACAATATTTTGTACAATGCAAACAATACACGTTCAATAATTGAAAGAGGATTGAAAAAATGAGATAATCATTTTGGTGGTAATCATTTTATTCTACTTTGTTTATACTTCGGCGAGCAGCAATTAGAAATAAAAATCGAAAGAGAGACAACAAAGAGAAGATTCACAGGAAGAGAAAAGAAACTTTGGAAGAAACAACTGGCTGCAAAAGGAGAATGAAGGTAAGAAAGGAAGTCGAAGGGGTGATGCAGAGGTGGAACGAGTAGAGCATTCTGGCGAGGGGGTATGGGGGAGAATTTAATGTTCCCCTCCAGTGGGTGACTCGAGGGTGTAATTGCCGTAGTGGGCGGAACGAAGCGAGCATAGCGCCAATGGGCGTGGTTCGCTGATTACACCGCGTTGATACTGATATCCTGGCTACCAGCGGCTAACCAACTTCCTCTATCCAGCCTGTTCAGACACCGTCTCCCCCACATCTTGTGCCAATTCGTTCTAATGCGAACGACGACGGTGACGATGATGACGAAGACGTGATGACAGCTCCTGCGGAATTTCGTCGACACGGCTTAGGTGGCTTTCTCTTCTCTGTTTTCTCTTTTCTTATTAGCGATGCTGAATGGCTTCTGTTGATAATGCTTATTCTGTAATGATTATATATTACAGTTATTAGAAAGTAAAATATCTTGTTTTTAAAACAATCAAATATAAATGTGATTTTAATTTTAGAAAATATAAATTTTTTTTAAATAATAAAGAATACTGAGAAATTAGATAATAGACAAAAAGATAAATATAGATTAATTAGTGAATTTATTATCTAAACGCAAAAAAAAAATTTAAATAATATTATTTTAATTATAGCATATTTATATATAAATTATGAATAGATAAAAAAATTAACAATGAAGTAAATTAATTTGATTTGATTAAAGTGTACACACACAATTTTCCAAATTTTTTGATGCAATATAAATAAAAATAATAAACAAAGAGTAGCGGAAGGAATAGGACAGACGTCAATAATATAACAGGTGGCTTTTTAGTACATGTACATCACTCTATTTCTGCGTCACATAAATCAATCTGCATAAATTTGAATCAATTACAAAAACAAATTGATTAATTGATAAATTGATTAATTGAAACTATGTATGAAATAAATAAATCGTCAAACAAACACATGTACACTGGTTTTTTTTATATATACAAATAAAAGATTCTTTTATTAAATAAACAAACCATATTACATTAAAAACGACGTAATACACAAAAAACTCAACAATTGACAAACTTGCTGATACAAATGCCATTCGGATGGGTCGTGACAATAAACCGAAAACGCAAACGGCGAAGGAATAAATAAAGAAACGGGCGCGGCGTAGTGCAATAGGGCTGAGAGGCGATCGTCGACTCGACGAACGCGACGTGGCCGTCCGTGCCATCGGCGATATCCACGCCCCGCTGACTGGACTGTTTTTTATTGCACCGCCGCACCCGAAAGATCGACCTGGAGCCGCTGGAAGTTTCCTCTTTCGTCGTTCGGTGGAGAGAAAGACACGAAAGAGAGTATCTCGAGAGACGGGGACGTCCGCTGAAAGACGGGAGTCTCACGTCCGGTCCATCCGTTCGATCAGCGACTGTAAGTTCGAGAACGTGGGGGCGAGATGGCTGGAAAAGTCACCCTGTCGACTTTTTACACATTGCTAACCTCTGCTAGTGATAACATATCCCTGAACTGGCGTTGCACAGCTCTGATGTCAATGCCAGCGTTGAGGCAAAGATTTCTACATTTAAAATACATACATTTGCAAAATATCTTGAATATTTACTAATTAAAATCTGAATATTTACTAAAAATTGAAATCTGTTAATACTTCTAACTCTTGCAACAACATTTGCGACTTACAATCACGTTCTGCGTGCTATGTAGTCAAGTTTAAAGTTACTTCCCTAATAAAGCACACTGAGATACATTCTGGAGATATTTTTAAGATATTCAAAGGAATATGAACATCCTCTAAATATCTTAAGGACATCTCCTGGAGGTCTATGTTGTTAGGGTCCGTTACAAGTTACATTAAAAAGTAATAAGTTACAAATTGCGAGTTATTTTTTTTAGTAATGAATAACTTTTCCAACCCATTATAAGTAACTATTGACTCTTTCAACTCTGATATTATATTATCATCAAAAAGAATTCACAACGTCATTATCAAATCATTACTACAACCAAGTATCTAATTGTAATTAACAGCAGTAACTATTTCCATTCTCTCACAAAAGGTACTGTTACTTTTAGCGGCAAAATACAGCAGAAATGTTATAAAATTTAACGATGAATTACTGTTTGTAATAACCATTCATCAATATATAACATCAACAGAAATCCATAATCAGACAAAATCAGTCGCAAAGAATATAAAGTGTATATAAAATGTATATAAGTAAAAGGAATCTACCTTACGTGAGATGTATAAAGAAAAAAAACTAAATTTTCACTCAATACATTAATATGTAACTTATATTATAATACGCAATTTTTATTATTATATAAGAAAAACAAAAAATTTAGTAATGACTTGCCCGTTCACTGTGAATCATGTTCAGTTATACTTTTATGATGAGACATACCTCTGACACGCGCCACAATCTATTAGCGGTCACAATTTATTGGCGGATTAAATAAATGCGATAAATGCGAAAGGCAAGCGAGCGTTCGGATTCATAATTTTCTTACGGTGTCATCGCGATGCGCTTTGGATTTTCGCTCGGTCATCGAGTCTCATTTAAAGAGGAGGCGATCCTCGTTAAGCGGCTAAACTGAGAGATCGACTGTCTGACCCCTCTTCCCTCCCCCAACCTCTCCTCTGGCGATACGCCTACTCAATACCGTACTTTGATTCACGGACAAATATCCTCTCGTTTGCCATTTAGCTTCTCCATTTGCCATTTAATCGAATCGAACTTCACAGTTTTAGCTACCTTAATATCATATTCAGATACTCAATATTAGATAAATAGATGCCGGTCATAAAATCGTTCATCTCTTAAAGCAATAAGTCTGCTGTCAAATTGAATAATTTGTTTGATCCTTATTCTTAACATCTTTTATCGTATGGCAAACTTGTGAATGACAATGTGAACGAAAATGGAAATAGATGTAAGACGTATAAATCCAATAGAGATTATAATAGATGTGATAATAAATGTGACTATAAATATTTTTAAATGCTTTTTGAACATTTAAATGTTCTAATGTATATTTAATTATTACAATTAGTACAGCATTGGGAGCAAGATATAAATTTTATAAAATTAAATTTTAAAAGCATATAATGAAAATGTGAATAAAAATAGAAATAAATATAAAATATATAATTAATAAAGATATATGACAATAGATATTTTTAAATGTTATTTAAACATGATTTACCATTTAAACATCTAAATGTTCCGAAGTTTAAATATTGCATAGAAATTAGAAGAAAATAAATTTTTATTTATAAAAATAAAAGTATATTTTTTTAAAAAAGGATTTACTCGCAATTTATTATTCAATAACTTTTTTATATTATTTAATAAGATAAAAAAACTATTGATATTTTTATTTTTCCTGTTAAAAGAACTTTTATCTTTTGATACAAAATCTTTTAATACATAATATGCTTATAAAAGAAAATTGCAGAACGACACTCGGCAATCGATATAGACGATGGAAAATGAGCGAATGAATTAGTGATGTAACCGCGGGTGTCTGATTACCGTACGCTTTCGGACACGCCGGCTCAGTTAAGACGAAGTGAAGCAGGGGTGTCGAAGGGGCGCGCATTAGCACTTCGTTTATTATTCATGTGTGAGAGTTAAGCGCACGCATGTGCTACTCGTAATTTCCATGCGCATACAACATGAATTTCGTTTCGACGCGTGCACGCAGGGAAATTGTTGCTCACGTACGCGTTTCACCCCCCCCCCCCGAATCGTTTCATTTGTGCACCCTGCGGTAAGGTTGCACACCCCGCCTACTCAGTAGGCAGCTCTCAGTAATATTCGCTAAATGAGAATTGTTGAAAGCCTGGCGGGAAATTGTAGTTCAATGTAAGTGAAACTATAATTTATATTAAGAGAGAGAGAGAGAGAGAGAGAGAGAGAGAGATAACATGAGAAGTATATTTTTCTTAAACAATAGGTAAAATTTCAAATTTGATAATTTTTTTTAAAAGCATAATATATAATGTATATTATATTATGTTCAATATTTATTATTATATGTTACTTTAAAATATCGATATATCAGAAAAAATATCAAAAAGATTAAAATGTTTTTTTTCATTATATTATAAATTCTTTCATAAAAAATAATTAAGTTTGTGTTATAATTTCACGCTTCGAAAATTTTTATTTGTAAAAATAATAAATAAAATAAAAACCTGGAAATTGATTAAGATTATTATTAGATTAATATAGTCTAACAATATTAATTTTTCTCTTCAAGTGCAATTGTAAATCTGATAAAGATTTTTTAATTTCGTTTTTCTTAACTTTCTTTCTTTCTTTCTCACCTTTTTTAATATGCAGATAAATTAATAAAATATACCTTCTTCAATACTTGCGTTTACATATAATCATGTACGTTAACAATTTTGAAATTCATATGCAGTAACATAAAAAAGTCAAAAATTAAATTGAAATCTACAAAAGATAATAAATATTAAAAAAAAGAAACTTTGTTAACTTTAGGAATAACTCAAGAACGATAGGATTTTCAATACTGAGCATGAGGATTTGTCCTGGCGTACAGAATCTCTCACCTGAGCGAGAATTTCTTGTTATCCTTATACGAAGGTGCGTTAAAGTAGTGGGTGTGACCGCGATCGTATCACTCGATCAGGTTTGTTTAAATAATCGAACCTTTTGGGACCGGACAGCGTATCTTCCTGTCGGCATCTAGTCAGCCAATATGTATGATAATTTTGACATGCCTACACCTCATAATGGAGCTTGACTATATATTTGTCCTTGATTTTCATTCCTTCGCTCTCGTTCTACATATATATATATATATATATATATATATATATATATATATATATATATATATTNTNTATATATATAGTATATAGTAGTATAACGTAAGTAA
>NW_012130111.1:0-27306 GCF_000143395.1 Atta cephalotes | reverse complement strand
GTACGTACTACGTACGTACGTAAGTAGTACGTACGTACTACTATATTACTTCGTCGTTACTTACTTACTTACTCTCTCTCGTCTACTACTATATATATATATATATATATATATATATATATATATATATATATATAGGTATGTCTTATCTCGTATGTAATTGAAGAATCGTTGGCAAAAATAAAAGTGTAAAGTTTTTAAAAAATATCTCAAAGAAAAATATCAAATATATGTACGGTTTCTCTATAAAAATATTATATTTAATTATCTAATTTTATATTTAATTTTTTCACAAATGTAAATATAGAATTCAATATTCTTTTGTGTTTCAAACTCAAAAATTATTTTAAATATTATTTGGAAAACTTAATGTAATCTTTTTTGCTCAAATTGTTCAAATTATTGCTTTTTTTATAATAACATTTATTGATTAAATTACTTTCTTTGTTCAAACAGAGCTGAGATATAACCGGTAGTCGATAAATAAGATATCAAATGTATTTCGTTATGAAGGAAGAACTGGCAGTCAGTGTAATCACACCAATAGTGATTGTCTTTTTAAGTTTGTACAAAGAGAGCAGCAGTGTTAGGGGTACGTGTCATATTGACTCTCAAGTCTCGCCGATTGTTCGTTACTACTTTAGTTTTCAAAATTTTCTACATTTTTTTTCCGATTTTTTATTATAATCTATTGCATCGAGTTAAAAGTTTTATTTTTTTCGGTGAAGCATGTTCAATGATGTTGCAATCGGAGATTCCTAATGTGTCGCGCGATTTTTTACGTGCCTGTCACAGTGGAAACATACATAAAGTGAAAACTCTAGTTGAGAAACACGGAATTCGCGATTGGAGCGACTTTCGTTATGAGACATCCGGCGATACTGCGTTGCATGTGGCTGCACGAGAGGGAAATATAAATATCGTGAAATTTCTGTGCGAAGAATTCAATATGCTGGCATTTAAGGTCGATGTTACTAACAAAGATATGAAAAGGCCATTGCACGAAGCTGCACAATTTGCACAAGAAGATATTTTGAAATATTTACTGGGAAAAGGTATAATTCTGTTCCTATTTTTCGATCAATTATTTGCTATGATAAATAAAATGCAGTTCGCTTTTAATTACACGTAAATTACAAAAATATTTTGTACATTTTATATTTAATTTATTTATATTTTTTGAAATATGTAAAATTAAATTATATTAAATTGCTTTTTCACATATACATGGAGAGAATTTTTTCTTAGAGTTTACTCTGAAAATATGGTAGTTGTGGGACAACATTGTATTTCGAAAAATTATATTTAATATAAATTTCTCTTATTTATTAATAAAATAAAGTATAAAATAAATTTGATTAATTTTATTGAAGTGCATGGTAAAAATCTTTAAAATATTGTACCACAATTACATATTTTCAGGATAAATTTTAAAAGAAAATTTTTTCCGTGTATTTAAAAATTAATTTACGTTATATAAATTTTAATTGATTATTGTGAAATTAAACTAATTATATTTTATTTGGATTTGTATTATATATTAAATTATACTAAATTATATGGATTTGTGACACTAATTGTAAATACTACCGTTTGATCAATGAAGGTGCATCAGTAGACCCTTTAAAGCGCGCCGACTGGACGCCTCTGATGCTTGCATGCACCAAAAGTGGTCCCGCAGCACGTCAATGTATCGATGTCCTTTTAGCTGCTAATGCTAATGCACATTTACGCAATAAAGATGGCTGGACGCCATTGCTTATCGCTTGCCGAACTGGAGATGAAAATGTGGTCAATATATTGTTGAAGCATTTGCCGAAATGCATCGATGATCGAAGTAACAATGGTCGTAGCGCGCTGCACATTGCTGGTAATTATACATATTTGCAATATGTTAATTTTCCTCTAAATCTTTAATATTTGTCATTCAAAAAATATTCAAACTTTAAAAAGTTAGGAATTAGCTTTAAAAAATAAAATAATTTTGTTAAAAATTTGACATATATATTTTTTGGGATTTAATAATTTTGTTAAAAATTGTAATTCGACTTTCTTGATTAAAATCTTGATTAAAATAAAGAATTATTTGTAAAGTGAAAATATAAAAAACGAACTTTTATATATATATTGTACTGAGATCTATATTTTTTTATACATTTAATATATATATTATTAGAATTCCTTGTAAAATATGTCAGGAACGTTGGACTTTTCAAAATTTTATTCAGGAAACTTACATCTTATTAATATATTAAGTATATGTAGACATTTTTAAAATAGGCACTAACTAATTCAGAAAATGCCATTATCTTCAGTAGAGAAGTCTATATCGATTCAGTTACAGAACTCAAGTCTACAGTAGTTAAAAATCAACTACTGGTAACGCTACTACTTTGCGAGTAATTTATCCACTGAGAACTGATACTTCATATATTTTCTATTAACTTTTATTGATTTATTCTTTACAATTGTAACTTATTGTTAGGAATATTGGGATTGAGCAAATTAAAAAATCTAGGAGAAAGAATATATAATCTCTTTTATTTAATGAAATACTTAAAAGTATTCTTTTATTGTTTATAAAAATGTTTAGCATTATTTTTTAAATTATATTTATGATTATATCGATTATATTCTTATATTCTTATCTTTTATATTATTTTTTTAATATTTAAGAAAATTTAAAATAAATTTTAATGTCTTTGATTAAATTGTTATTAGTTGCTTTAATTGTTTTTATTTACTACAATATTTATTAATTTCTCTTCATTTCTATTTATAATATACAACTCGTTTGTACAATTTTTATTTGGTGCAGCATTTCACGGCCATGAGAGAGTGATTAACTTACTTGTCGCATCAAATATAAATCTTCTGAATGCACAAGACTCTTCAGGCTCCTCGCCGCTTCATGAAGCGATAAAGCATCGAAACCTAGATGCGGCAAAGTGCATCATATACTTGGGCGCTGACGTTACTCTTGCAGATAACGTTGGTCAAACTATTCTGCACATTGCTGCACTAACTGGCAATGCGGAGACTGTTGAGTACATTTTGGAGCACAATCTAATCGATGTGAATTACGAAACTTCTTTTGGAATCACATCACTGATGATAGCTCGAAGAAATAATCATAACGATGTTATTAAAATTCTTATTAGACATAGCGCTAAAAAATAAAATATTTATACTTGATAAATACTTGTTCTTATTACATCTTTCCACAATTTTTTTTACATCTTTTGTAATCAACAAATTGCACAAGAGTTAAAAATAAAAATGATACAAGATAACATTTTTATCACTTTGATTAACGTCTTTCACGCGTTTCTTATAACTAAATCTGTTTTTGTTATTTTTCTTTAACAAAAAGTATCTGTTCTGTGGTTTCATTAAAGTAGAATAATAGTTCTTACTCTAAGTACGATTGAGGATAGAAAAAAACTGAGGCGAGTGGCGTTTTATTCAGAGATTGGTACACATTTATTTATCCTTTGTTTTTCCTTGTATCAGACAGTTTTAAAGAAGCATACAAAAATCAGGAAACGGAGGCTCTTATTAGTTCGGAGATACCTAGACCTTTACATTCTTCTTCGTCTTCTACTTTTACCCTTCCTCCTCTGCTTCGTTAAACTTTCTTTTTTAGCGTGCGCAGGCGACGTAGTACAGAAAACTCATGCATGTACTATTAAGTGTGCGCGTGTTTAAACCCTAGAACGCTAACGTAATTAGTAATTAGTATTAACACTTTGCGACATACGATCTCGAACTTTTAAAAACAATATAAAAGAAAACAATTTGGAGAAACTTAGAAAAAATCTAGCAATCGTAATAACTAATTACTTGTATTGTTTTATTGCTAATATTATAGTGTTTTAAATAAAATTTAAATATTTAATACTAAATCTCACGATGCTACAAAGTGTTAAAAAGCTATCATTTTTTATATCACTAAGTTGCGCAATTAAAAAAAAAATATCGATGATTGTAATTGATAAACCTTATTTATATTAATCATAAGGAGTACATCAATAGACAAACAAGGAATTAGTATTTGATAATCGTATCAACTCATAGTTAGCGTTCTAGCGTCAAATATCATTTACATCACGAAGGAAAAACGTAAAAGGTAAAATCACAGAGTTGTATGAATTATTTGCGATCGCGTAGACCCTAAAGTCCGCAATTTTCGTGGTTTTCAGTTCGACGGTTTGGGAGAAGGAGATGGCCGGAAGCGGATTAAGCCTTTACCCTCTATTGACACATCTCTAAGTACCAGTAGCTTTAAATAGTCATATCAGTCGCAGAAGAAATATAATATGGCTATTATTATGAACTATACTAAATACAGTATAGTCGTATAGCATAATATAATACTATAGTACGCGACTCTCTATCGTTAACTATACCAAACAATATAGTCAACGTTATACTGTTTCTGGAGCTTGGAGATATCAATAGTAGGCTAAGAATTAATTAACGCTATCATCGCGCCTACTGCAGAGACCGTCATTTTGATGCCTCATGCGACTGTGATTGTGTCGAAAAAAATAAGTATAAAATGAATATGAAGTAATTCACACGCGGTAATCTCGCGTTCTTCTCGCGTTCTTTCACTCATTCACTGCAACTCACAGTATATACATGGGACGCAAGTATTACTTCATAAGAGACTCCAAAATGTTTCGAATCTGTCGTGGAAGGCGGCGATAAATCGACAGAAGATGATTTTTAGCTTCGCCCGATTTCATCTTTTACACTCTGAAACGAAAGCTTATCCGCTAAGTATCTCACAGAACGAAGTTAGAAAACTTATGGAGGAGAAGTTCTAAGTGAAGGGGGTGGAGCGGATAATAAAGGATCGTTACGATGAAAGAAGAAACATTTCAATTGGAACGATCAATTAATCTGGCGCCTGTTTCTCTCATGGAAAAGCGGGGGAGGAGATAAAAAAAAGAAGTGAAAAGAGAGTGGTCTCGGGAAGAGGGGTGGAGAGGGCGGAAGATATTTACATTTATAAAACGGCTAAGGATAAAACATGCACTGTACATCGTCTGTCCATGTTCGATTAACACCCACACGCATCCTCCCCTCATCCTTTAATCCTTTCTCGCGCAGCGATACACATGTGGACGAGTGTGCTCGACTATGTTTTGTCTTTCTTTCTTTTCAGTTTTTTTTACTCGAGACACCCAGATCGTAATTCGTAAAATCCAACATTCGCTCACCGAACTCATTTTCAAACATAAAACTATATCTCTTATAAGATTCGCTCTAAATATAATTTTACGTTGAAAGCGAGTCGCAAGAGAGGCTTTAGATATGATTTTATACTTAAAATATCAGAATCTCACGTCCATCCTTTTCAAAAAAAAAACAAAAAGACCGTTTTAAATATAACTCTATATTTAAAATAAATATAATAAATTTTAGCGAAAAGCGAAAAGGATCACTTTAAATAGAATTTTGCGTCCGAGATGGACTTTGCGAGTTTCGATCCCAACCGTCTCGTTTATCTCCGTCGTCGGCCTACTTTAGTGGAGTTTGTTATAAATATCCAACGATTACTTGGGCTCTTTAATATTTTACTTCCTTCGCTTAATTTATTTACACATTATCTAATACGCGTTGGGACTTAAGTTAAGATCCGCCTTGCGCATCCTTCGCGCCGCGTCACCGATAATACATAATAGCTCGTAATAGCTTCGCTACTTACTGATAAACTTAGCCTAGGTATGCTTTCTTTTCGCATCTATCATCATCTCAGGGTCTCTCGCATCCTCGCTCTCGGCTCTCTCGATCTCTCGCGCTCGCGCTCCATTTTACATTACAAGGTATTCCAACATGTACAAAGCCCTATTTACATTTATGTACATACTCGGTTCTCGCACTCGGAGTCCTTCGCGACATTGATAATGCTTCGCGTATACGTGTCCACGCGCGGTGTCCGTGTTCGTGCACGCGATGAAACTTCAGTCGGGACACTTCGAATTAGGACGCGTCTGGCCGCATTCTCGTCGCATGTTTCGCATTAAACGCGAGTGTGCTTGCCTTCATAGCGGCTAAGTTTGATTTTCTTCGCGCAAGATCGTCATAGTTTTCATCTTAAAGATGCGTCGAGAATACGCGGACTATTATCTCATCTGACACACTGATCGACTTTCGAGTCCGTGACGGCCCTTGCTTTCTTTCTAGGCTCGCACGAACGTCAAACGGATGGAATGTGGATGTTTTCAACAATTGTCTAGCAATTATACTTTATGTGTCTGAGGTTCACAATTCTCCTGGTGTAAAAAATTATACACAAGCTATATGTATATACTTCTATCAGTTTAATTGCTCTCGGGTAAATCATGGTGAAATTTAAATTCTAAGTAGCTCGTAGTCTTGCCTGAATCGTAATTAGTTTAATGATAAAGGAAATGCGGTGTTGAATCAAATTTGTTGGTAAAGAAATTGCAATTGGAATAATAATGCTTATTGCATTTCAAAATATTCTTCGCAAGGATTTTCTAAATAAAAATTAATTTTTATATCTCTGGATCTATCTTGATAAATTACTGGTAAACAATATTAATAATTTCCGCGCTTTTTATTTAGTTTGATTTGTAAAAATTTATTTAAATTTTATCTTTATAATGCATGATTTATGTTGCAGAAATTAAATTTATTATTCTATTTTTCTGCAAATTTCATTAAAAGTAAATATAAAGTCACCTCAGATAGCAATGTAATTCGGGTTGCAATATAATATATAATTTGGTCGTTCCAATTTAGAGCTCTTAGAATCTTATAGATTTTTAGTTAGTAAACAACATTCGTAAAGGCTATGCTATTTCTTGTATTGGATACTTGAAAAAATCTTTGCTGGACACATGCTTCAAAACGCCAGAATGAGCAATTATGTCTTACAATTGCTCGGGACACATTTACACACTTAACATAGCTGGTACCCCTAACGCGATTATCACTGTTACAATTCTCCTACATGGTGTTTCTCATGAGCGAGAAATAAATCAAGCAACCACGAAGTTATGACATAGCGGACAAAGATACGTTGAACTTATCACACTCGCAATTTCTCCCTTAATTAAATTATTTTATTACAATATGGATTAAGCAAATCAAAGCGATTCTGCTAAATTAAATTCCAACTGAATTAAATCCTAAATTTTTTAAAATTTTCTTTTATATTAGAAACGAATTGTATCAACACAAAAAATAAAATAAATGTTCAGATTTATAGAAAAATAAACATTCTCTTGCACAAGGAAATCGTGATTTTAAGTATTTGTAAGTATATTTAATTATTATAGATATATTATATAGTCCACTCAACGTAATTTCATCCACAATGTACCACATTAAGAAGACTATCGAAGCTCGTTTTCGATAGTCTCTTCACGAACATTGTCCGACGAAGATCCTCGTGGTTTACGTCATTGAAGACGAGGGATAGTTGGAGAAGGATAAAACTCCCACTCGACACAATTTCTGCTCGCGATATAAAACACTCGGGGATGATAAAAATAAATAGCGCGCGCGCGCGGGATCCCTTGGTTACACGATTAGCTTAGCTCACGCGTTCTCACGTACACATACACGGTTTTGTTTTAAAAAATAGTAAAAAACAGTGACTAAGTGTTTTTCGCGCATTTTTCCACGTCGCTCGGGAAATCCGCTTGTATATCACTAATATTTACCCGCCCATTTACGATTCCTGGGCCCTTCTTAGCATTTCTTTCACACTTTCTCTTCCTTCACAATAATATAATATATCGTTACTGTGTGTGTATACATACATATACATACATATATATATATATATTTATTTATTCATTTTTATTTATAAAAATAACATTCTGGGACTAAAACGCAACGTTCCAAAGCGGCGCGCGACAAGGAGCTGCCACATACGACTGATAAAGGCGCTCCAGCCATTGCCTCTCGATTTCTCCTTTGTTCTTCCCACATGGGAGGAAATCTAATTTCCGGCCATCAGCGCCGAGAACACGCTCGTTATTTGCTCGTCGAAACCAACTCAGCGAAAGCTCATGCGAGGAACGCACCGTGTCAGAATGAAGCCTCGCGCAGAATCGGTTTCAGAAAGAATATAAGCAAGTAGCTGCTTATAAATTGAAAATAAAAATATCTAATGGGCATTTTCGTTGCAACAATTTATATTAATTGAGATGTATTCTGGTGTCTTAGCCCAATTAAACAAAAAATATATAATCGAAATTATATATTTTCTGATAGTGAGTTTTGTTAAATTCAAGTAAAGGAATGTTATAAGTTGATGGTTTATTAAATTTTAATAAATTATTTATGCGTGGAAATGCCAATTCATTTTTACATCTTCTTAAAAATTAAAAGTTTGAAAAATTAAAAAAATTACCGCATAAATCAAATTCAATAAACATATCAATGATATGGAAGCATGCAAATATTTATAAAAATCAAGAACTATCAAAATAATTTTATTATATTTCACTATATTACAATATATTTAAAATATCTCTAATTTTGAGTTCTCTTCCTTTATATATAATAAATATCAAAAACAATATTAATTTTAATTTATAATAATTTGTTGTGATATTTTTCTTTTTAATATTTTATATAAAAAGTGAAAAAACTGCTGTTAAAAAACTGCAAAAAAAATATTGAAAATAATTAAAATACCTTACGTAGCATATATACCTGAAGCAGATTCTATTTGTTTGAAACTATTAAATCATGTTCATAAATTTTGCATAATGCGATTTTATCAGGAGACGCTGAAATAACAGATCATCACATGAAAAAATTATATGTTCCAATTCATATATTACTTTATGTCACAATATAAAAAATTATGTTCGTTTATTAAAAAGAAAAAGAAAAAGGAACTATTATTTATTCATTAAATTCTAAAACAACTTTCAACACATCTTTTAACATAATGCGAAGTTATTACGTCATCGCAGAGAAATCTCACCTCAGATTAAGATACCGATACTTCTTTTAAGCCGTCGTCGATTCTGCGTAAGTTTCGAGATACGGGCATGTTGATCCTCGGCTTGTCGACGATACCAGCGCATCGTTGACGATTCGGCCGGTAGCGATATGTTTAGATCTATGTTACAACATCTGCTTTTAGATTTGAGGGCCCACGCCGATTATCTATGCTTGAAAACTTTACACCGCCGAATACTTAACAGTATGCTGATTCGGAAGTGGCCGATAGGAAACGAGCCGGACGACTCGTTCGTCGCACTATGGCGGTACAAGAGACGTTAAACGATCATATTAAACACAGCTCACCGTAACAATTTGTAAACGGTACATACGTCATGTTATGATTTACACGTGGTTTATACTCGACTACGGTGAGCCATGTTTAATGCTACAATCAACACGACACCTAATATCGCCAAACGTGTGACGGCTGAGCCATCGGTGAATCCACTTACCGCACTGAATACTGGCTTACGATACGCGGTTTGTCGTGTCCCGTAACTCTCCCCGACCCGTTTACAATCATGTGGCGGTGGTACGGGTCTGGGAAGGGTTGACGCAGATGTGCCGAGTATCACTCGATGCTCACGTAATATTTCCTCCCCCGAAGTCCGCCGCGCACGAGGATAGAATTCGATTCGATAACACTGTTGTTGGTTGTTATTGCTACGAAGTATATTGAAAATAATACTTATAGAAACGACGCGCAACGTGTATTCCCAATTCGATTAACAAAATCATAACATATATTTTTCATACGTCACGTAAAACATATTTTAACATACGAATTATGAAAACTGGAAATCATCAGCATACCTAGGAAGTTAGGAAATTAAATATTTCTATTTTTTTCATTTTAAGAAAAAAATATCTGTACATGTATATTAAAAAAAAAGAAAAAAAACAACTGTCTCTTATTTAAAACAAAATTTTAACATGCAAACAAATAATGGCACTATGGCCATTTAAAAAATCGAATGTAAATATTATTAAAATAAATAGAAAGAATTAATTAATCCGATAAAAATTTGCAGCAGTGAATATAAATATATATATATATATTGCAAATATTTTATATTCTAAATAATAAAGTTTTTTTATATTTCTATTGAAAATAGCAATTATTTTTGTAAATTATAGTATCTGCGTCAAACAGAAGTTAAAAATTGATGTGTCGAATAATATATGACAGATTTTTGCAAAAATTTCCACGAGCTGCTTTTTAACATCAAAACAATAAAACTTTGGTTCGTTACGCTCGTATGAAATCTACAAACACATCGTATTTAAATCCAGAATATATTTTCTCAAAAGCCAATCTCCTCGCAATCGCTTCGGACTTCGCAGAAACTCCCGTCTTCATCAAGATCCGTTACGTTCTGATCTTTCTTGGCGCCAATCTCGGTTCGCCAATTCCAAACGCTACGACGGGCACGTCGTCGTCGTCGACTTAGCCTAAACGAGAGGTCCGCTACAATTGTTATACAAAGTCCACGTCGCGGTGGTATGCACTCACGCACACATGTACACAGTATATCTTAAGAGAAACGGGGCATCCATTGGACGACGTGACAGTCTTAGTTGGACGCCCACCGATCTCGCATTCGTTCATTCTCTCTCATACTTCCATCCTTTCTCTCTCTCTCCATTCGTTCGCGAGGAGACGTCTGATCAAAATTCCACCTGAACGGAAACAAGAGTGGCGTTCTCTAGAACGCTCGCGATACGTCGATTATGGCTAAAACGCGACGAGACTGCATCAAGACACCGTCGCGCTTACGCTTGAGCTAAAAAGCGGTACGTCTCCCGCGTGTTCCCTTCGGTTATTCTCTTCAGGAACGAATCGTCGATACCATCACCACCGTCACCTCCATCACCACCACGTAGTCCCGGGAGACGAATCGTCCAGACGGTTTACGCCGTACTAGCTGGTCGACGTCACCATCTCTTAGACGAATTCGTCGTTTCTTCGCGAGGGGACGAGAGAGGTTCCCTGGCCCAGGTCGGAACCTAACACTCGCTGTAGGACGGCGGTGGCATACCGCGACCCGTGTACATGTCCGTCTGCGGCTGTAAGTGACAGACGACGGTGTGCCCGTCCAGCACGGCCACCGTCCGCGTGTGGTCTTGCTGTGGCGGCATGCCGTATGCCGCCGGCAACCGCGGCAGATCTCCAAGCTCGTACCTAGCCTGCTGCCGGCGCAGTTTCTCCCAACAGGCGTTCAGGGTTCGTTCGACCCCGTACTCCGTCGAGTCGTAATGCGTGAGATTACCGCCACCGGCACTACCGCCGCGTTCCGTCATCGTTTGGCCGTAGTGCACCAGATTGCGATCGGCGGCGGGCGAGTACGGGATCAGCGGCCGATGATCACCGTAGCTTCTTGAGGATTGCCTGCTCATGTCGCTCGGTCGACGGCCGTCCTCATCGGACATATCCGACACCTGGATCTCGCCAGCGCCGACGATACCGCCGATTCCACTGCCGATGCCACCGTTGCCGCTGCCGTTGCCACCACCACCACCACCACCTCCACCGCCACTACGCTCGATCTCCTCATACACTGGATCGTCCTCGTTGGCAAGGCCACGCGGCAAATGAACGTGCTGACCGTGGTGACCATGCAGTTGATGATGCCCGGCGATACCGCCATTGCCTCGACCATCTACGATTTCGGTATACGTATGATTGTATGGCATCGCGGCACGTCTACCGCCGATCGTCCTGGTACCAGTGTTCATATCGGTTGTATCATTCGGTCCGCGTCTCCTACCAGAATGGCCGAGCGTCAGGGTGTTGTGCGTCCGCGGGGAATCCTCCTGCTCGGAGCCGCCATGTCCGGAATCGCGAGAGTAAGACTTAAAAGAAATGTTCTGTGGAGAAAGAGTTAATACTTGCCGTTAGAATAAAAGATCTGTGCATAAAACAACGGATGATACGAGAATACGTTTATCATTAACATTTCCGTATCTTTATTAATTAAATTCTATCCGTTAAAGTAATCTTTAATTTTTTAAAATATATAACATTTATGTGAATGACAACAATGCATCTGACAATGAATGTGAAACGTGAACTATGTTTTAGATAAACCAACAATAAATTTTATGAATGAATGCTGATAATTATATGGAAATTAAAAAATGAAAATTAATAAAACTTTGAAAATTATATAAATAATTACATACAATAATATAATTTATTTATAATTTATCTATATAGATATCATGAATCATTTAAATGGAACTATTGAACGCGAAGGTGTTAAACTTACGGAATTATTTTGTACAATTGAGCCGTTTATTTTATTATTCGATCAATGGATTAATGAAAAATATTGAAAATACCTTCAAATATTTGCATTTAATAAGTCACAAATTGACGTTCATTATATTTTATCTACACAGTGCACATTTGATTTATTTAAGTTGTATATCAATCAAGTTGTGTACCAATCTCAAAAGATGTTTGTTAAGATAGATACAATATTTTAATCTCTTCATCGCTTTAATTCTATTTATCTTAATAGTATTTAACTCGCGCTACTTTCAAATGAAGCGGCTCAATTGATAATCGCGCATGCATGAGAGGAGAGACGAGCGAGAGAATTCCACTCGCATTATGAGGACCGTATTTCACGGTTAATCATCCTCCTCTCTTCATTGTGCAGCCAAAAAAAATAATACACAACGTAAACCAAGGCACACAAGATGAGCTACACACAATTCATGACAGGATAAATGGAGCACTGTGTTCTGATATAAAACGTCATAACCGTGTATTCGCATTTGTTCCCGCGCGCATTAGAATAAGAAAAAAAGAGAAAGGGACAGGGGCAGGTACCGGAAGAGCGACGTGGCTTATTCCACAACATCTCCGTCTCTTCTGCTTTTACTTTAACCAACGCTCATCAATCATCAAAGTTTTGCTATATCGGAATAATTTAACGAGCGTCATTAAAAGTAAAAGTATAAAAGAGATATGGGTGATTCTCAAAAAATTAGAATTTCTGTATCCCACACTTTTTAAATATATTTAAATATGTTAAAATATATCCGCTTTTCATTACAAAGAAAGATTATAATTGTATCTATATAAGTAAACAATAAATACTGATATAATTATACTCCCCCCCCTCCCCGATATTTATCATACTTCAAGTTTATTATTTTTATTAAATGTAATGTTCATTTAATGTAATGTATGAATATTTTTCTTGGTATTCAACTTGCTTTTTAATATTAAAATGAAATATTAATTTAGTTTAGATCAATTATTCACATTTAATTTGAAAATTTTCAATTCTCTGATTTTCTCTGTCAAAAAGTATGAGGAAAAAGAGCTGTATCCAAAGAGCTGATAAAAAATGTTTATGTCTACTGTATTTTTATATAAAAATTAGATATTGTATTCTTTAATTATCATAATATTATCACATTATCATTTATTTTTATCATTATATTGCCATCATATTATTTATTTGTCTGGTTGCTTTTGTAATAAAACTAACATATCCTATAAAATATTTTAACCCTATTACATATCAATAATTCAATGAAAAAATATGTGAATAAAATCACTTCAAATAATTTCTATTTTTTGAGAATCCCTCACATAATACTTGCATTAAAAGAAAAGTATGAATCAAATATAAGAATTAAAAAATCTTAATAAATGTATGTCATTAATTGAGCCTCTCTTTCCCTCTACATAAATAAAAGAATTGATTTATGTTTCAATAATTTACGTGATCATTCCATTTATATTTGTATATTAACAAATAAACGAAAAAAGTAAATCTTTTTTACATAGGTATCATGATAGCAAATATAATTCTTCTTTCGACATATGTAATCCACATCTTGATATTGAAACAGACATCACTCTGTAACTCAAAAATGAAAAAGGACAAATAATTCGTATTTAGACAAAAGATCTACTTTTATCGTTTGTTTCATTTTCATTGGTGTGTTAACAGAAAAAGATTGAGGGAAGAATGCAGACGGAGGTTTATAGCACAAGCTATGTCGCAAACATGAAAAATAATCTCACTTTACACGTCAACGAAGTGTATCCGCATCGCCATGCTCAATATTCGGATCAGGTTCACTCCTAGGATGCGTAAGGGTGACTAGATGCTGTGCATGAGTGAAAAGTAATATCGCACACCATGCAGAAATAAAAGAGAGAGACCAAAAGACATACGGTGAACTGGAGACGGCTCTAATTTTAGGGAAACTTTTGGCAAAAGTATTATACTTAATAAGCAAGACTTTTACAATATTTTCATTGAAATCTTAATATTTCCGAAAATATTAAGGCGATAATTAGCACGATTCTCGCAAGAGACAACTACATTCGCAGATACGAGAATAGCGGTTTTCGAAGTCTTTATAAACGCGGATTATGTTCTCGATTAGATACTTCTCACAAATGCAAGATCTTTGCAAATACGAAGACCATAATTGGAGGTCTTGTAAATGCAAATTGCTTGCTGATGTGAAGATCAAACTTACTTAGAATATTATCAATGCTAAAGCAGCGGTTTAGGAAATCCTTGTAAACATACGGACTATAACATCAGTGAGATGTTCGCAAATATATGAAGCTACAATTTCGAAACGTCATAATGCGATGCTGTTACTTTTGTATATATTATTCAAGAAGATTACTGCTTAAAACAATTAAAGTCAATTTTACATTAAATTAACTAAATTTTAAAATATTTAAATATGATACAAATATTATCTCTCTTAATTTTTGAGCATTAAATGAAAGTGTTTTATGCCTTTTGTCAAGATACAAGTAACAGATGTATAAAACAGATGTATAAACGATTGCAAAATTTGTCTTACGATAGAGCCGCCCCCGAGATTGAGAAACACAGCGAGCGAATTTAGCGGTGAATTAGTTACCTTCCACATGAGGTTTTTGTTAAGGTGGCCCCAAGTGGCGGTGGCAGATTTGGGGATATTGGGAGCTGAGGGTAAGAAGGCGTGACGTGCGTACGGCAGGGTGGCCACGATGTGAGCCTCGGTCGAGGCGGGTTCACCTGGCACCGTTACTGCCGGCTGCCTATCGACTATCGCCCAGCTTCGACCGGATACCAAGTACTGCAAAAGCAACCAATCCGCCGTTCCCCCTTAACCCTTCGTTTACTGATGGGCAGGGCCAGCCTTGTCAGTATTGCTCGTGATTTAGTGTATGCGTGTAGGAATGGATGAACTACTCTTTGAATAATTATCCCATGCGTAATCATCGACCGAAAAAATCGACTAGAATATTACTCTAAATAATTAAAATATTTACGTAGATTCAATGATTCATGTCAGTACATAAAGGGTTTCTAAGCTAAAAATCACACTGATTTTAAGAAAGATTTCACTTCATTAGAATTGTAGAAAAGGAAACTGGATGAATATATTACGATGTAGAAATTGTGGATTAAAGAATTGAAGAATTTGCTATTTCTTTGAGAGAACTTGGACAGAAGTAGTTTATACTCCTATTGTTTATTTTAGCGTTTCTATTTTGTGAATTATAATCAAAGCAATATTCCTTATCAGAAATTTAAAATTTCTTTAATTATCAAATACATTTTATTTATTTCTTATATTTTAGGTAGAAAGAATATCGATTTAATTTTCAATTATCAAAATATAAAATGTCGATTAATACACATTAATGATTAAAAAAATTAAAAAAATGATATTTAACGCTAACATTATTAACAAAAAATATGCTATTCTTGTTCATAAATATATCGTATACATAGTACAAGTAGAAATTAAGCCGGAAACACCTTAAGCTCCTCGATCGATGAAGCAACGGGACAAAAGAGACCTCGTGCACCAATTAGGATACATAATTGTGTGCATACGGAGAGAAGTGGCGCGTAGATTTCACGCGACACGAGCAGACACAAGGGAGATATGGATACATCCAGCGGTATCTCGCGCGACGTGCGGTACCGGAAGCGGAACGGATTTAACTCGTGCAGGAGCAAATCTACGACGTAGTGCTCTGAGATACGCGACGTCGGCACGCACGCTAAAGGCTTTTCCTTGGACACATTGCGACCTCCTTCCCTTCAGCGAACGAGAGTTTGTTGCGCAAGAACGACACGTGATTGCACCTGTTTCGAGATTCTATAGGGACAGGTCACGCGATGGCTACAGCCGGACTTCCGGTCCGAACAAAACCTACGACCTGTAATTCTAACACAAGTCGAAAAAGAGCGCTGCACGATATCTTTCGTTCGGATGACTCATCTAATGCAAAGAAAACGACAAAAAAGTCAAAGAAGTTTTTCACACAAGGAATTAAATCATCTGACATTTTAATTTCAACAATTCGAGAGAGATAGATAAAAAAAAAATTGTTTTATACTGAATTTTTTAAATCTATATGTGATTGTGAACGGAGATTTTCGACGACAAAGTAGTTCCTGTTGTTTGAGAATAATCTTTGTGTAATCTATTTCACCTGATACCATCCTGTTTGAATATGCGGACTGACAATAATCAGTAAAACGCATCCAACAGATAAGTGAGCGAGAAAGAGAAAGAGCGAAAGTGGCCGGTGAATGAGCATGTGTGATGCGGTGAAGGTGTGACAAATGTAACGGATTGGTTCACGCGGATTTTCCTCGCCTGTACCTTTCTTTTTTTTCCCCTTCATTTTCCATTAAATGACTGATTGTGTGGGTGAGTGCCTGAGCGAGCATTTGAGCGCCTTTAATCCTTCACACTTGAAGCACAAATCCGATTATCGTTCTTTCTTGTTTTTATTATTATCACAATTATTAAATCTAATTTTTATAAAATTTGGACGAAATTAATTAAATTTATAACTTGAACTTTCAGAACATTGCTTTTTAATAATACATAATAAAAAGCTAATATTTTGTAATAACAAAAATAAATCTATTTTATGAATTTTTCTTTTTTTAACAAACTGCAGAATGATGTTGCTCTCTTATTAAGTCAACACAATGCATTAATATAAATATAATTTCGTAATGGTTTGTCAATCAATCGGTACGACAAGTGTAAAGGGTTAAACATATTTTTCAGCATGTAAAACACTTCGACAAATTCGATGGAAAACACAAAAATTTTTGCGCCAACAGTTGCATGTTGCAGGTGCAACATAATGATCGTTATGCGTGAACATTCACATTTTCAAGAAACCGTTTTCCATCGATCGCATGTTCATGGGAGGAAAAAACCACTTAATTACTCGAAGCGCGTTCAGGCGGAATACGGAAGTGCCATGAAGTGCAAGAGAACAAATAGACGTGAAATGCGACGTGTAAGTGCTTGCATAGAGTGCATCCCTTCGTACTCCGCCCTTCGCGTGTCTAGTTAGAATTAAGTCCACTAGTACATTACGAATCTTTCTAAACGTATACCTTCCCCATCGTCGACGGAAGTTCGTTTATTTAAATTTCTTCGTCGTGAACAATCTGATTGACAATGCGAATAAGGTAGATAATTACTAAAATTAAAGAAAGTTTTTACAAGGTTGTCGCGATAAATATCAACAGTCTCTGATTATTTTTAATTTTTACTTCTCTCAACTTTTTATATTCTAAATTATCTTTTTAAATTGTGCAGAAAAAAATTACATCTCTGCCATAAAAAAAATATTTACAAAAATTTATATGTGATTAATTTATATGTGATACTTTAAATGAAAAATTTATACATTTATAATAAATTGATGGGATAATTTTCTGAAAACTCTAAGCAAATATAAATAAAATTAATTATCACAGTAATTTGCTTCAAACATTGTAACTGTAATAAACAAGTAATCACCATCTTGCTGATCAAATAAAACTCGTCTAAATATATCAAATATAAATAAAAGGTTAGCAACAAAAGGTATTTAAAGGAGACATGATTACGAGAATAAATCATGATTGCGCGAGTGTATTTGATATTACGATTCCACTGAAATTATTTCTACTGTGAGAAAAAAGGCAGTAACTGACAAGTTGAACTTATATTTTCTCAGCTTTTTTCATCATATTATAATTATTTTGTTAGCATATTTTTATAACTAAATTAAGTATGCAAACATCTTTTTAATAAATCAAATTAATCCTATTAATAATTAGTTTAAAAATTAAAAGATATAATAAAAATTTTTTTTAATTCTGTCAATAATATCTATTTAAATTAATGTTATTTAAATACTTGTCACGTCATTCGGTATAAAAATTCAATTCATTTACTAATATTAAACTATCTATTATTCAATTTGACTTACCATATCATTTCAACGGCAGCTATAAAAATGCCTGTGTAAAGTATTTGTTTCGGTAAAATTATATCACTTACTGCCTTTAATCTGATCACAGATTTCATTGATGATCCGGAAGATCTGAAATAAATGATGAATCGCGCTCTTCGTACTGAGAAAGGGAGCGGGCCGGGGCATAAGAGGGTACAAAGTAACCAGCAACCGCATTACACCAAACCCCGAAGCCAGATAAGAAGCACGGAAATCACCACTGTTAGTAGGAAGTCTTGCGGGCGAGCGTGCTCGCGAGAGTGCGAATTCGAATGTTCGTGCTGTGCCTGCCTCCCGTGCGTTATTTACAAAATGGGGACATCGAGTCATTATCAAATCGATAATCTGGAAGCGACATCTCTTCAGTCGAATTTATTTGCCAAAAAGAGAAATATATTTGTTTCTAAGATTCCTTAATTTTAAAAGAAAGTTTAAAAATTCTTTATAGAAGAATTATTTAAATTAACTTTATAAGAAATAAAACTGGATCACTAAATAAAATGACACTTAATTGTAAAGGTTATAATATTACACGCTTTAAAAAATGATAATTTAATTATCGAAAATAAAAAATATGAAAATGTTTTTCTCGTTATTAGTCTGATTTGAATCTTTTATGATCAATGTAATAATGATAAGTATAACAAATATATTTATACATTTCTGGACAACTTGACACTAATTAAACTAATAAGATTTTATTCGAGCTGTTACTTGAAATAATTTGGTATTCAAAATCCTCGAAAAATTTATTATCTTGATATTTTAAATACTGAACGTCAGATGAGAAACACTTTCTTAATTGGAAGTATAATACAGATCGTATTAACAAGATGCTTGAATTAAATTGAAGAAGAACCGAATCTTATTTATTTCTTTAATGATCTCACAAAATAATGAATGACGAAATGTATAAAATAATGACTTATTTCAAGAATTTTGACATGAAAGTTATTATGTGGAATAACTTATGAGGAAAAAAAACTTTACAGATTTTATCAAATCTCAAACTTATCACTTCTTTGTTAAAATTTAAATATATAGATATTTAAGTTTAAATATGGAATAATTTAATTTAGAAATTGAAGAATATATATTGTATCGAAATGTATTCTACATTGCAAATAGAATGCTATAAAAAATTCTAATTTTTAAATAATATTAAAAACGTAAAAATGAAAAGAGTTTGTGCTTAAATTTATATTTTCGTATTTTCGAAATTTTTTATTTTTAATCATTTTTAACATTAGTGTGTTTTCCTCTGACTGACGTTTTCCTACAAACTGTCCTATAACAGTATACACGAGCACATTCAACAATCTCTCTCCCAAATACATTTTTTGTTTCGCTAGTTTCTCTGTCTTTCTCTCTCTCTCTCTCTTTCTCTTTTTCTCTCTTTCCTTCTCACTCTATTTTTGTCGGCCAATTCTCTTCGACTCTCTGAACGCGACAGGGTCGAAAGAGCTGAACGGTTCGTTAAATGCCTTTTAGTTCGCCGTTTTGCGAGTCAGTTTTTGAAGTGACTTGCTGATAACACCAAAAAAGCTTTCAGGTTCATGTCGGTTTCGAGCGTTAAAGCCGAATATACACTTATTAAACATTATTCAGAAATATACGCTTCAAAACATAATAATCTGACATACAAAAAATCTAAATCTAAATTAATTTCTATGATATACAAAAATTATTTTTAAAGAATAAAATTATTAACTGTAAAGTTACAATCATGATAAATTAACTTTATATATAAATTAAAAAATTTTTAAGTAAAAATGAATATTTATTGAAAAGTTTATAAATAATTTCTAAGTGAAAAATCTAAGCGTACTAAGCTTTATCTGTAAAAATAATCAAAACTAACAGAACTATCTACTTTACATACATCCTGCAACAAATTTAATATAATATATTAAGAAAAGAGAAAAATTAATGAAGCATTACGCTTCAATTTAAATTCTGTTGGTTTGTTAAACCTAAAACATCATAAGCATGAAATCGAGAACCAAGTAACTACATTTAGCGTTAAATGCGTGACGAACTAAGATCTATTTACACGCTGAAAAGATCAAGAGAGACAGACAGAAACTGTAATTCACGCTGAGAGACAATTAACCGTAGCAACCTTTCAATTGTGAAGGGGCAAGTTTAAAGGAAGGCAGGCTGAGTTTTGAGCGACAGGCAAAAAGTGAACAATAATAATTAATTATAGACGGATCATACTTGTGTTACTTATAATCATACTAAAAGGAAAGCGAGAAAAGAATATATAGAAAAAAGTCAGAAACAGAGAGAGAAATGCAATTTATCAATACTCAGAAATTATTTTGATCCTATGAGATCATGTACTATTTATTACATATGCTAATCTGACTTGTGTATACAATGCCAGAAAAGATTTAGATTTTAATTGACGTACTTCAGAGATTGATCAAGTATTGCACCGTCATTACTGTACTATAAAAAAAGTGAGAGTGGAGGAGAAAGACGCACGTTTCGCTTTCGGACTCCTACAATTCCAGTCAATTGTGCCATGGATAAAACACAGTAATCAATATTCTTATGAAAATAAATATGTTCTAATTTTTACAAATACTACGTCAGTCTATATCATACTATCAGTTTGCATATATATTAAGCGAATAAAAGGAAATGTGACAAGTCAAAAGTTAATTTGATCAAAACGTAGTGTCTGCAAAAATTGCGAACATATGGGACTACAATAGATCTCGATTTTCATAAGTAATCGATCACTGTGATCCCGCAGGGCGACTCCATTTCGCTTCGTTATTCGTGTGTCTCGGTTTGGTGTATAAGCGGCGTTTGGATACCTTGCTGAGCGGGATGCCTATTGTGGTTGCTAGGTGCCATCATGTGCATCTGGTGTGCCCCGACCGGCGACCTCAGCGACAAATTGTTCAGGTTCACGTTTATCGAAAGATTCGTATTGTTACAGGTGGTGGTCAGGTTGTTGTGATTGTTTGGCGGTGACGTAGCGCCGGCGTTGGTACCCACATTGGTGGCTGCATGAGGCGACAGTCCGGAGCTGTCAGTGGTAGGAGCCGAGGGGTTCGACGAGGTGTTATGCGAGGCGAAGTCCTTGCCGCCGTTGGCGCCGCCGGTGCCGCCACTGCCGCCAGTGGAGCCGGCCGAGCCGCCTGTCACAGTCTTCGAGCACCTTAGGCACTTCGGCAACCAAGAATGACGGCGCACGAACTTTCGGTATTCCTTCCTCACCTGCAAGAGCAAAGCAGAGCCCGCCCGACCCAACGAAACGAGTTTAACGGTGCGAGAAAGAACTAAAGGCTTGTGCGAGACAGCGTGCAGATGCATTATGTGCATCTCTGCGAGTCTGATACATAAACATTGCAGACCGCAGGCTGCAGACGGCCTCGTGATGAATGCTATGGTACGCGACTAAAATTTATCATTAGTAAAATAAAGAAAGAATTATACTTTTTCAGATTTTATTCAGTTTACATCCTTTTGTTATCTTTAGGCAAAATTCAGGAAGCCGTCTGCGGTTATTTGTGAAAATGTTGTGCGAGTTCTAAGTTCGCAAGCTCGAAATTATAGTGTCGATTTAACTAGAAATAAAAATAATATCGGTGCTTCTCGCGATGAATAACAAAAAAAAATTCTTAAATTCTTGAAAAAATTATTATGAGCCTACTACAGGTGACAAAAATACGCGAAGTAAAAGCCAGTAACTTGTATTGCGCTTTATTAGACTTTATTGTACAGCGCTTCATTAGACAAATCATCTCCATGTTCTGATTTTCATGAACAAAACAATACGATATGCTAACATGATTATCGTTCCAGTAATCTTAATTAATATCAATCGTGATCGACATATTAAACTTAAGCACTAAAAAATTCGAATTTTAAGTTAATATAAAAATTAATACACAAGTGAGAATGATTCATAAAAAATTATCACAACTCATTGTATAATCTCATTCTAAAAAAAATATAAAGTTTACACAGTTTTATAAACAACAATGTAACATTTTATTACAAATCATTTGTAAAAAAAATTTGTAATAGGATTAATTAGATTTTACGGGAAGCGTATCGATGCAAAATTATTCTTATAAAAAATTACGCGGTATCACTCTTAAGTAAAAATTATTACATATTTCACGAACAATTTCGGATTTTGTTGTTTGTATCTCCCTCTCCGGGAACATTCGGCGATGTTGCCAGAATAGTCTAAATCAAGGCGGACTTCTGTGCCCCGACGTATTCCCTTACCTTCTCGTTCTGTACGCAATGGAACACAAAGATAAACAGCCCCTGGAGACTATTCAATACGGTGAAGATGTACGCCATCACGACGGATTCTTGGTTTAAGTAGAGAAGCCCGAACGTCCAGGTCAGACCTAGTAGAAACACCAGCACGATAGCGCCCCGCAGCCAGGCCCTGATCAGAAGATACAGAATAATAAATTACAAGAGAACAGCCAGCCAAGTTTCTCTTGTACAATACAAATCGCGATGGCGGCGCTTAAAGGGGACAACATATTGTCATGTGAATGCTTCGATGGAACATGATTTTCGCAGAAGAAATGAAATCTCGTAAAGCGTCATATTTGGGAAAACCTTGGATTAAGCTATGTAAGTTCGTTTTCACTTCAGCAAGTTAATAAAAAACTTAAACTGTGGATTCGATAGTCTTTGATAAAAATAAAATTTTCTGCAACTCGAAGGACAAACGAAAAAAATATCATTAATACAAACATGATAATTTTATAGATTTCCAATTTTTCGCTACAATCTTACGACACTGTATTTGTTATAATTCATCGCTAACTGATTGCAAGTTGTAACGTCGCAATCCACTAAATTTGAAAAATTCATACATGAAAAAAATTTATAAGGAAAAAACTTCATTTTTATTTTAAATAGCAATAATTTTCATTCTTTTTTCTGAATTATTTGCCTTATAGAAAAAATTTAAGGATAATAGCAGCTGATCGATCTTAGGCTTCCTCAGTCGATCGTAAAATATGATTTATGTTTTAATGCTTGACATTAGTATTACGATGTTGAAGAGAAAAAAATAATGCGACTGTCACATAACATCGTAAGACACGCGAGGATTCGTCGAAAGTGATATTTAAACATTGCGACATTATGCTGAATCGGAGTATTTATTTTTGCAAGTAACGCGAACGCGTCACTTTGAGCGTCGCCGAAATCGCGGCATTTTATCTAAACCGTTATGATTAGAACGTGTGACGATATATAAGTAGGCGGATATATCTCTACAATACTTTCACGTCTATCTACTTGTAAATCAGGCGTAATACCCGAAACTAAGGAGAATACTACATGCAGTGATTTATCGTGTCTACTCACAGGAAATGCAAGTGCCATAATAAATATATAACAAGTGTGTAGTTATTATACATGTAATCGATCGCAGTTATTCTGAAAACATCATACATTTACATAAAAATTTTGCAATATTGTTGTAAGAGATAATTAAAAAATACTAGAAGTGTGAATTATCTTTGACAAAAATGACTTTATTCAAGAAAAGAAATTAAATTATTTATCACTGAAATAAATAATAAAATTAATTGTGTACATATCGTATTAATTAAATATAATTACAAAAATATAAATATTATTTTTGCGACATAAATAAGCAGTAAGCACGATTGAAATACTGTCAGAGATTTACAAATTATTAAATAGAGACACTACTTTTAACAATTAATTAACTAAAGGAATAAAAATGTATACCGTGTCATAATTTTTGGAAATTTAATTTTTACACAAATAAAATTGTTCTTTTTTTTATTATAACAAATTAATTCTAGAATAATACATATTGAAATTAAAATTCAGACTTTACAAAAACTTATTTGTAAAATTAAATCATTTTATTGTATTATTTAAAAATTCGTAAATTTTAAATATTATAAATTATAAAATTCTTCGCTCAATATTTATTCCTTCAATCAATATATTAGTTACAATATGCAAACGCTGTAATGGCGTTTTAAATCGCGTTTCCTATGAGTGTTGCGGTATTACGTGGCGGCGAGTGTTTTGATGTATGATGTGAGAGACTAAAGTCTACAGCTACGTTCACAAAATCAGTGTAATGATACTTGGATAGCTTAATTGAAACAAAATAAACTAAAAAACGGGATGATCAAATGAGACGACCGAGATGGTGATTAATGATAACGTTAACGATATGACTGGTGAGTAATAATAAAAATGGTAAATATCTTACAAGTGCGCTTGCAATTTGTTGGGAAGAGCATTCTCTTCCTTTCCACTACCAACCAACCACGCCATGCAGAAGAATGTAGAACAGTGTAGACAGAAGTGGGTAGAAGATTTAATACAAAAATGAAACAAGACAGCAGTTAGGTGATTGTTCCGGCACCATTAATTGATTATAGCTTATTCTCTGATTTGCAATGCTCGATTCGCATTACTTATTGCCGAATAAGAACACGGCGTTTTCGCTCGACAATCGCAAGTGAAATAGTTGACAATTAGTTATGTAAACAAGGAAATATTTAAACACCAGTCATCGCGAAAGATATTATCTACTAATAATCCGAATCGGGATTGCAACAAACTTTTCTCTACCATCACCAAATTATTTACGTATTTTCACGATTTTATAAAAATATAGAGACTTACTTTTTTAAATAATTTCACAAATTATTGACACTATACTCCGTTACAAAATCCTTAAATTAAATATGACAATATACAGGATGTTTTCAAAAAACTCTAAATAAATTAATATTTCTACACATTCTATATTTTATCTATAAAGTTAACAATTTACAGAACAATAACCTTAAAAATTCAAAATCTATGAAATGATAACATAACATCATAATCTGATACCTAACAGTTCAAAAAATTCGCGTTTTGCATCATTTTTGAAACAATTTAAAATTATTAAAATACATATATAACATATATAACAATTTAAAATTATTAAAATTTACTCAAAATATTTTTCGGTGATATTTAGCATTATTTGATCATAAAACGTAAAATTTCTAAAAAAGAAATAAAATAAAACTCAAAATCCTTACAAAACAAATAATTTACGAATTTACAGAAATGATGAATTGCAAATAAAAAATAAATATAGAAAATTATTTCGATAGTGTTTTTTTTAAAGACTTAGAATAGCGCACCCTGCATATATTTACGACAATTTGTGTAATCGATATACTCGTGGATATCCTAAGTATCACAGCAATACAGTGGTGTGTCGAACGAACGAAATTTGCGGTCATTCCAAACATAGGACTCAAAACCAAAACCAAAAAATCAGCATGGCCGCCAAAGATGCGTGACAACAAGATCCGCGTTCGGGAGATCTCTTTAAGCAAGTAAAGCTTGCGAACGTGTAAACCGAAAGCACCAAACAAACATCTCGATTGCTACTCTTCGATGGGAGGGTCAAATCTCGAATGTGGCGGACAACGGACGCACTCGACTGGTACACGGTATATACAGTTTGCAGTTTATAATACTTTACTAATAAAAAAAAAATAAAAAAAATAATAATAAAGAAACGGGCTAAGGACCACCGTGCTTACCTTGCGCTAGCCAATCGGGAATGCTCCTTGCTTTTCATAGCCACAGTAGTGTTCGCATGCCGACACATCATATAGATTGCCATCGATAGAAATACCAGATTTGCCTGCAAAAGATGACATTAAACTCAATTGATATCTAAATATTAGTGTTATAAAATTAAAAAAGAAAGAAGTCATCACGTTAAGATACGTGATGCAAATGATAACGAGTATCTCATATCGCCAACACTCGCACAATGATATTTTCCTAGTAGATTGTTCAGTTAGTCGATAATGTATCGATCAATTACCAGTATAACGAGTATCACAGGTCCGACGAAGCTGAAGATGAAATAATTATCTGCGCGCAGCCAACAGTACCGATCGGTACCGTAGCTGAGTGGATCGATTATGCACGAAATTGCTACGACCAACAGCGGTGCGCCATACGCGACCAGATAATACCATCGAAGCCGCGATTTTTCCGCTTCAAATACCTCGATCAGCATCACATATAATTGGAATCCTATAACGTAATACCAAAATCAATATACAAAATATATATATAGATTATATAAATAAAATAAATAATAAAATATTCCATATGTAAATAAGAGGCTGGCTGAATTACCTTCGAGGAACATCCAGGCAAATGCGCACAAGAAGAAAAAGTGCAATAAGCCGGCCACGATGCCGCAAACGATTCTCTGATTAGTTTGGCCGATACCGCAAACGAAAAGTACTTCGGCAATCAGCAGGCACACGCAGAGATTCTTGTGGATCGTCGTTCTGTCCGACTGCAAATCAGGGATCAGGGCGAGTGACAAAAAATTTCATCTCGCCGCGATTGAATGCCGATCGATCGGCGCTCGCGCAGTTATATACATTACCTTCAGTCCGCGAAATAATTGAAACGTGAGAATAGCCAGGACGAGGCAGACGACGGAAATGATGCAGCCTATATACGTGATGATCTGCAGGGCAACCTGATGGGCGATGTCCAGCCTGACGGCGTGCACGTCCATCAGCACGGCGAAGTTCGTCAGGTGATTGCATTCGCACACGGTGTGAGTCTCGTTGGTCTTTTGTATCTGGCATCCCTCGTCCGACCAGGCACTGTGGGAAATAAGGTATCGCGTGTAGAGTAGATAGTTATTGTTCGTGTATTGTTACTTTTCCATCGGAAAGCGTCAAAAACTGCGCGAGAATAAATATAGTTTCAATTTTGTTAACTGTATCCATATATAGAATATTTATCTATAATTCTTGAATCCATAATATATGTACATATCATATATATATATATATATATATATATATATATATATATATATATATATATAAATATACTACTACTAACTAAATTAAATAAATAATATATAATAAATAATAATATAAAATTAAATAAATAATATAGTATATATATATAACTTAATTAAT
>NW_012130110.1:2266845-2287970 GCF_000143395.1 Atta cephalotes | reverse complement strand
TATATATATATATATATATATATATATATATATATATATATATATATATATATAAAATGGAATAAAGGTGAAGAGAAGGATATACGAAAAGAAATCTGATATTAGATAACGCGCTCGAAGGTACTGTAAGACAACATACTTGACAAGTTAAAAGGAAAAGGCAGAAAGTGCGCGCAGAAAACTGCTCATACATTTTAATATTCCACGACTATGCTATCCTTTGCCCCCAAGCGGATAAAGGAATTATTTGCTCTTCGCAAGAAAGAAGCAGAGCAAGAAGAATTCGAGAGAGAAATGAAAAAGAATTCGACTTCAGCGGATGTAGAAGCAACAGACATTTGACAACGTGACTGTATGAATAACGCAAGATGCGGTATATCTACGAAAGTACATTTATATCGATGATTTATCGGGAACCTCTTCATTTAAGAAAGTGAATACGGTAATAAAATAGACGAGTTTTACGATGTCATGGATAATAAATGATCAAACGATTCCGGAGAGAGACCTATATCGATTTCCCTTTGTTTCTCAAACGCACTTCGGAGATCACACATCCGGTTAGCTAAGTAAATCGCGACGTATCATCGTCTCCGCAACAGGGCGTGAAAGGGGCTTTACCGAATCTCTGGCAGAATTCCCGGAAAAGTCCCGAGGAAAAAGGTGCTCGCAGTGGGAGGACGGCGTGCGAGCCGAGGAGTGAAGTGAACGAACCGAGGCAAAGGAGGGAAGATGACTGCTCGGTTGAGTAATGGATCAATTTATTTGCTGGCTGTAGGTACCTACCGGGGGTAGTAGATACGTATATAGGCGGCGTATAACAGGGCAGAGAAATGGCTACGTTGGATCCCCCCGGGTGTCGAGTAGAAAGATGTGCTGCGGGATGCGGGCCGCCAGGAGACGATTTCGCTATCCCCCTCCGGCTTACCGTCCTCGCCGTCGTTCTCACCCTCTCCAACTACCAAGCTGGTCCTTCTTCTTTCCACTCTTCGGCGACGGCAGCAACGGTGGCGGCGGCTGCTGCTGCTGCTGCTCCTCCGCAGCCTCTTTCTCGTAGAGAAGATCGTATTTATTTCCACGGTGGTGAGAATGGATGGCGTTCCGGTGATCTATGTCCCGGCGCAGACACATCTCATTTACTCTACGAAGCATAATTCCTTAACACTTTTTCGGGGAAAAGTGCTCGTATATCTTGGTTACGCCAGCAAGTCGCGCGAATTCCACGCTTGGCACGCTCGTATGAGCAATTTACCCCGCGCACGCTTTCTCCCATATTTCACATTCTGTCTCTCTTCGGACAGCTGTGTTCCGTTTGATACCGATTTCGTTAGCGGGACTTTTGACCTGGTGATTCGTAGCGATTTAACTTCCGCAACTTTTTTTTCTTTTACACGAGATTTTTGAAAAAAGTTTATGCCGCTCTTAGAAAAATTTAATACTCTAAGTATTAAATAGGTTAGTGATTAATTATTTATTTTGAATATTAAAAATACTTTGTAAGTACTTTTAATATTGAAAATAAATAATTAATCACTAACCTATTTAATACAGTATTCAGTTTCTCTATTGACCTACCTCTAATCAGAGACCTAATTACTTATTTTGAATATTAAAAGCATTAACTGCAATTTAATATTTAAAATAAATAATTAATTAAATAAACCAACCAATTTAATGCTATATTATTAAATTTAATTAATAATAATATATAGTATTAAGTTTCTCTCTAAAGACGACACAGTAATAATCCTTCAAGTGGAAAGGAAATATCATTTTATATCGCTTTTGTCACGTACTTCCATATTATATGTGAAAAATATATAAAAATGAACATATATAATAACAATTTTTTTTTAATTAAAACTTCAGACGTGAAAGAATATAACGGTAACAAATATGTGTCTTTATTAATGTGTTATAAGTTATAAGTAACGGTAACAAATGTATGTCTTTATTAATGAGCAATGAAATAGTGATAACATAATAAAGTAAAAGAAACTTTGTGTTTAAATTAAGATTCCTAAGTCGCTGTGATCATATCGGATCGTGACATCATAAACGAAAAGTGACACATTAAAGTTTCTTTTATATTATTTGTAGATAAAGATAATTTGGATAAAACAAAATAATGAGATTTCTTTAAAACATTTGCAAAAATAAGCCGAAGCTACCCTTCCCTCCTCCCCGACAATCAAATAAATAATCTAAACGTAAGAGGTACTACGTGAAGTACGTTTACCTGCATTTACCAGCATTTACTTAATAGATTACGCATGCCCTATTTTCACTTTGCGTGCCTTTTACGACTATTTACTGTCAGAACGAGTAAGGATAACTTTGGCCCATTTTTACAAGTGTTTTAAAATGATTATCCCATTATTTTATTTTATCTAAATTTTTTTTATTTACAAATCGCATGCATAAAATTTCAACTAGTCATCATCTTATATGACCGTAGCGACTCAGGAATCTTAGAAGTGGCACTAAAAGAATAATATAAAGTAGTAACTTTATCATATGCTATAAGAAACGAAATGATATGCAGCAGTAGAGCAAAACGTAAAATAAAAAGAGAAATGAGATGCGCAATTAAAAAATGGAGGTATCAGCAGTAATGCCGAAATCTGAATCTAAAAGCTAAATCTAAAAGCTAAAGTTAAATAAATTGAAACTAAAATGCAGTAGACGTTTTGATGAATCGTCAATTTTCCTTTGTATCCGGCGGAGTGATTATTCATCGATCGATTACATTATACTTTAAGACCCGTTAACTACCTCAGGGGCTATTCGCGGAACGAATTATCCGCGACGGACCGGCGACTGGATATCGAATTAGAAGGTTGTGGATTGGCCGCCGCCGCAGGTGGCTATTTATGTAGCATCCGAAGTACCTGTATCACGATCATTAATAAATAACGGCATTATGCAAATGGGCAATTTGTCTCCGGGCATCGCGGAGGCGCACGAGCGCACGGCTCCGCCGTGTGGTCATTTTAAATATCAAATGAAAGTACAGACGCGCGCGATGCACGGCAATTTATTTTCGTGCACACTGTCAGACCGCGGCAAAGCAGCGGCTCGCATTTATAATGAGAAGATTAATGATGCGTCACGGCGTGTCCATATGAGGGTGCACGCTTGTATGAGTACGCAATGATGGCCGACCATTAATTTATTGCGCGTCGCGACACGACGGGGCTGGGGCGCGCGTCGACGAGTTTTTCATGTTGATATCATTCTTGCTTTATCTACAACGCGCGCTGTACGGGGCTTTGTCAGCGGTGTAAATAGAGATGTAAAATCATTCAACAAGCGCGGATTACACCCGATGACTTCGTAGATCAACAGGATACAGCGGCATTTCCGATATTCCCTTGTGGGTTACCCTTCGCTTAATTACCACACGGACTCCAAACCTGATTCTGTCTCTATGGATGCCAGCGGATAATATATCATAAACCAGCGATAAAAATCATTCAAAAGGACTAGATGTTTTATTAATCAAATCAAGACAGACCTAAAAATAAAAAATTCAAATGTTGCAGTACGATAATAAGCTACTTTCATGTTTTTTTTTAATTTTGCAATACAGGTTATTTCTTAAATATTGTGTTGTATTTAGGTGTTGGTTTTACTTTAACGTCATTTTATAAAGAAGATTTATATGAATGTATATGTATAATTTAAATAGTCTTGTTTCAAAGGATATAAAAAGTTTTATTAAATTATTAGTTTTTTAAATAACCCGTAAATGAAAAAAAGTCTTAAAAATTAACATTTTATGTCCAACATTTTTCAAAATATTGACGTTTATGATTAATCAAAATTAAAATTTGATTCCGTCTGTTGGCGTACAAATTTGGAACAGTAATGTATTTATATCCTGTTTCAATGTTCTTAATTATTTATAAAATGGCAATATATAAAATATGAAAGAAATAGTCTGCTTATTTACTCCAAATTTAAAAAATAAATCTTTTCTGTGTTTAAGAACTATTAAGAAAATATAATTTTATAGAATTTTTGACATCTTCGAAATGACACTTTTCTGACTTCTTTTTCTTCATAAAACAACTTCAAAAATTTATTCCTAAAATATTAGACAACAATTAAGAAACATTATCTATATATTAAACTATATATTAAGATATATCTATTGAAATTGAAAAATTTTCGCTAATTTATAAATAAACTAAATAATTAAGTACGATAACAAATTGTATACCTATTCTTTTAATTGTTAATAACAGGAGAAAAATAAAATCGAATAAACAAGAAAAATAATTTTTCAATTGGATGCAATAGGCCAATTTTAATAACAGATAACAATAAATATTTTTTTATACGTACCGATGTCAATTGCTCACGTGCTTGATCAATCAGAAACAGATTTTTGTAGGATTAACGAAGGACCAATTAATTTGTCAATTTCGATAAACACATTTCCGCACGACCAAATATTTACCAAACGCATGACGCACACGACGTTATTTATGGCAGCGCGTGACACAATAAAAATAGGGCCCATACAAGCTTTTTCGATAGACGAAATGGGTTTTGCAAACTCTCTGCCATAGACAGAAATAAAAATATATATAATCTTTTGTTCTACCTGTTACATTCAGTAACTTTTTGACACGATAATATCGAACATTTTAGGACGTTATTCTCATATAATAGCTCAGACTTTTTCATATATATAATGCAAGAGTACTAATAAGAATATCTAATAAGAATAAGAATATCTTAAATAAAGATCTATTTTTTTATATTCTTACCATATCAAATCTTGTAAAACATATTTAGATATACATAAAGAGCAAAAATATATTTGCTACTTTTTGCTCATGTCATAAAATTATAAATACTATTAGAATTATAGGAAGTTATTTTATGATTCAAATATGAATAAAAAATTATTTCCCTCTTTCGTTAGAGAATACTTCAAAATTCGCATTTAGTGAAACAATACACCACACAAAATTTAATTAAAATTATAATACATAGACACACGATCGAAGTATCCGGATCGTATTAACTGGAATTCGAGCCGCAATCGAAGCACCTTCATGAACGTTACAATAAAGTCGAGGTTTTAAATTTTGAAACTGTAAAAAACAAATGAAAAATTCGATATAAAGAGAATTGCAGAAAAAAAACCTGAAAATTATCGAAGCATTATGCAAACATTTATGTTCGCCTTATTCAATCTCCGTAAAAAAAATAACCGATCTCTTACTTTCCTTATGATTATTAAAAACAATTAAGAAGGCAAGATAGTCCAATAGGATCGGTATATATTGCTGAACATTTTTTCCCCACAAGATTATTTTAAGAAATTCATGCGCACGCAAAATAAATATTTTATACCGGAAAGCTAATTTAACACACTTGCGATGGCTTCCGTGTGTTTAACAGCTGCCTTAGTTGATTTAATAATATACCTAATTACTGTCTTACGCTTCTCTGCACGCAGTAACGATATTGCGCATATCACAGATCTGTACACGCAGGAACGGGCGTAAATTATGATTATTTTGATAGAACGAATATCGCTGTTAATTACCAAGCCACTGTAATCATTACAATGTTATGACTTTGATATATTGCAACGTCCTTTTGCTCTAGCAATGAAATTATGTGAAATCATCATCATTTTATTATTCCGTGAAAGGAATTAAATTTCTCTCGAGCAGAAAGTTGCACACAATAATTTAATTCATATTTTTTAGCTTTTTTACAAGACTCTCTAATGTATTAAATAGATATATTTCTCTTTAAAAGGAAAACAAATTTTAAAAATTCGCTTAATTAGAAATGTTACATCTTGAATTGTGGGAGAAACGCCTGCTTATAAAACATTTGAGAAATCCCAAATGATAGAATTAGTAAATTGTTAATTTGTCTTCATAAACTCTTGATAATATAAATTAAGAATCACGTCATATTTTATATAAATACGTTATATATGCAATTCATACTTTGTCATGTCGTATCAGATAAATGATTACTTATCGAATTTTGCGATAAATATTAATTGGGGGGACATAGAATGTAGCCATAAAATATCGTTGGAAATGAGCAATTAAACACACCAGGAACTGTCGTAAGTGATGCAAATAAGCGCTACCCATCGGGGTGTTTATCCCGCGTGTGGCATGCATAGTAATTAATAGCCCCAATCGAAGTGCATTAAGAAACCACGCTATCGGTACGCTCATTAGGTATGCGCTGGCCGACGTTCCCTTGCAAGGAAACGCAAGACCCTCATACGGTAATGGTTGTCAGGCGCCGGGTTGCTTGTGCACGGAAAGGTTACCAGCAATAAAATACCCGACATCCGGCGGCTATTAATGCCGCGGCGCAATGCCAAACGTCATTTACATCGGCACTTTATTTCTACACGCGTATCCGCGTCAGTTGCGCTTGAGGCAAAGAGCGAGAAGAAGAGAGAAAACTCATGTTCTTCGTTTATGCTGCCTTAGGGTCGATTACATCGGTGTCCAAGATCATTTTTTCATCATTTTCAGCGAGCACTTAGAACGTTCAAGCATACCAGACGCGGTATCTAGGATCTTCAGCTTCTCACATATTTGCGGAAATATATGGCAAATTTTGCGGTTTCTCTCGAATGAAGAACTCTATAAAATAATTGAGATTAAAATATTTTCTCTCTCTGTCTCTTCAAATCTATATTAGCTTATCTACGGATATTTCAGTCCCAACACAACTCAGTTATTATACTTGAAGCAAACAAAATAGTTTTGCCAACTATAATGTGATAACTTTGAAAATGTGATAACTTTAAATATTGTAATAATAGTGAAATTTAAATGATAGACTGATATGCGAATAATAAAAAGCCTTTTTCGGATCAGAACTGCAGCAATTTTAGCATGTAGGTGAGACCGGGATTGATTGTAATACAGAGTTGATTGTCAAAATGCTTATAACTCAATCAGAACATGCAAAAAAATTGTTGTAATTTAAATTTTTAACATTATCAATTATGATCTTCTTGTAATCATAGAAAAAATAGCAAGTCTTAGAAAGTCTTTTTGCTGCAGTTCATTAATCTGATAAAATTTGTGAATATAATCTCTTTTACTAAAAACGATTATGTAGGATATATTAATCAAAATGAGTTGGCATTAAATGACAGACAATTTTAATCTCTTTAAATCGGCTCATTTTTAAAGAATATGTTTACGAATGTGACATTTCATAAATATATGTTTTTTTTTTCATTTTGAGTATAGAAACTATATAATTCAAAATCAGGGTTGTCACAGACTTGGAAAATCGGGGAAAGTCAGGGAAATTGAAATTGATCATGGAAAACCGGGAAAAGTCAGGAAAAAATATAAAAAAAATTTGGAATTTCGAAATTTGCTCACAATTAGCAATATAACAACAATTATCTTAAACTACTCCTATTCCAAATAATTGTTATAATTTTTTAAATATTATATCTGAGGTTTATAGGTCAAAACTTGCGCACTTTAAATGATTTTAACAAAATAATTCAAATTTATATTTTATTCAGTATTTTTATTTGATCCCTCTTTTTCGTAACTGCATTCTTTTTTTAAAAACTAATTTATTTTTTGCTTGAATTTGCACCCAAAATTTTTTTACTATGCTATTAACTTTTTCTGAGTTAATTATTATGTCATATTATGACGTACTTTTTTTATCAATAATACATTTTTCATCTTACGTTTTTTATTACGTTTCTTATCCATTTTATATATATAATATAAAAAATGAATATTATTAATCTCTTTATTTCCCAAATTTATATAATTTATTTATTTTTCTCACAACTTCATAAAATTAATGCTACATCTTGTCGTTTTTTTTTTAATTAGAAGATATTATTTTTTTCTAAACAATAGTTGTTTCTAAACAATTAGTTTCTAAACAATAGTATAAATTTTAAAAATAAATAAATATATTTAAATTGCGTGAAAAAAAATTTCAACATCAAAGAAAAAATCCAATAATGCACAAGAATTTAGATATGTGAGACATTAATACGTAGGAATCTTCTTGGTTCTGAAATTTCACATAGTCATCACACAGCCATGCCATGGATTCATAAATCCAGGTGGCGGACTTGTTCGCGGCAGGAAAAACAATTTCCGGCAAAATGCCGAATTAAGTACTTATCTTTACGAGCCGTCGTGCAATTTTCTGAAAGAAGATATGCCGTTGGGCGCACAGTACTGCAGGAAAAATTTATCGCAGTCCCGATACTGTATATTTCGAGCGCATAATGCCGCACACCGTTTGTTAACGAAAGTTACACCCGTGTGTACGATACAACCACTAAGAGTGAAGAAGGAAGTATTATCGTCGGAAAGGCACCGACATCATTCAACGTACATTTATCGAACATTTAATCTCGAGATCCTCTGAAGCTGTCAAAACTATAACACAGTTATAAACGTTGAATACATAAGACTCTCATTTATTTTAATTAATCCTAGAAACTATCATTACTAAGTATTACACTATTTCTACTAAAATTTTATGTACAAGGAAATAATCTACTTTTAATTAATGTGGTACAAAATTTTTATACCTTTCATACTTTTAATAACAAAATATTTATAATCTAAACTTTTATATATAAACAAAAATAATTAATTTATTAATTTATTAATTTATTAATTTAAAAGAGAAGATATAATAAACACTCTATCAAATTCAATCTTGAAATGATATATAATAATAAATCAATTATGTGTGAGTTTCCTTATATACTTAAATAAAATATACGATAACAAGTAATAACATAAAATTGCTTAAAAATTGAAATGACTTTTTCTTTCTCCGAAATTAATTGAATATAACTTGATAAAAAAGAATCGTAACAAAAAAGCTTAACAAAAAAGCAAATTAAAGCTAAAGATATATTCTTTTGAATGTTGCAACTACATTTGTATGCGATTTTTAATTCATGCGATGGAACTTTGTAAAATTCATACAAAATTTTCGGATTTAATGGATATCCGGATATCATTTATATTCATACAACTTCATAAAAAATCAATCAAAATATCAAACTATCAATCTTAAAATTTTAATCTTAAAAGTTAAATTTTATAATACTTTTCGCGAAAAATTTCATTATGATTGTTTTTAATGAAATTATATTTTCATATTATCTGATTTCTTAATTTTTTAATATAATGTACAACGAATAAAATTTGTAAAAGCTTATCTCCGCTTGTCCTAGCTTTTAGCTGTTAACAGATTAGACTTCCTAATGATCTGAAGATATAATTTAGCACTCAATGACCTCGTATAACTTCATAAAACTTACATATTGATAACATTCCACGGTTAAAAGCTACTGATTGATTTCAAGAAACCAAAATGACATAACTTGTATTTAAAAAAGAATGAATTTTAAGAATAAAATCTAAAGTTACAGTAATTTAAAGAAAATTGAATTTGACATTTTTATAAAGAGCTTTATAATTGAGAAGATTCAAAAGACCCACTATCAACCGGTCAAACATAATCTTGCAGAAATGTATTTCTAGACAAGAAAAATTCAAATCTACATTTCAATCATTTCTTTTGTTGCAAAAAAAACGCTCAATTATATTATGTATTTACTTAACGTGTCCGACAGTTGTATTAATTACAAAGTTCGTGGCGAAAATCTCAAAGCGCTTAGAAATGGCAGCTGGAATGCATTCTGAGCTTGGTGTACGAGCCGGAATAAACGTACTGACCGTAGTTGGATCGCCGCCAGTCCGGCTATCCGCATTGGCATTCGTCTTTTCATCGCAACACGCCTTGCCCGTGGCGGATAGATTGATGCGCGACTTAAAAGACGTAGGCGAGCGATCTGAATTATTTGCGTGCTCCTGATGTGCCGCGAGATTGAAATTTTCAGTACTCGGAGCACTGCCAGTTATGTACTTGACGAACGCCCCCCAATCTTCCTGACTCTCTCTCGTTGTGTCACCATCGAGCGAGTCTTCGAGTGTAAAAATATCACGTTTGCGACGACAGTCGTTGATAATTAAATAGGAGGTGCCGAAGAGCAATTTACGTCGCGGCGTTCTCTTACCATCGAACTAATCGATCATTTAAATTAATTATTTTATTACAGCTAAAAATAATTCAAAATTAATCCTATTGCGATAATCGAATATATTAATCTTCTGAAGCTAATACTAAAATTTGTAACGCAATTACTAATACTGAATATATAAAATCCATTTAATTTATATTAAAGGTTTTAATTTATATTAATTAAAGGTGCTAATTAATTTAAAGGAATTGAACTGAAATTTTTATATATATATATATATATATATATATATAAAATGAACACTCAGTTTATTTTACTCGTAACTGGAACATAAGTCCTGATGAGTATCGAACATTTTTCCAATTTTTAAAGGGATATAATGATTTAGAATAATTTTACAATTCACAATCATCATATTTTTACAGTTTTGTTGTTTTTACAATTCACGTACGAAAATTATCGTAATGTATTTGCTAAATTCAAGTATTACAACTTATATAGTTGAAAATTGTAAAACTTCTTCCAAAGCTAATAGTAAGAAACTTTAGTAGATTTCAAAGAGCCACATATGATGATCTTTTAGCATCACAAAAAATATATGTTCTTATTACAGGATTTAATAAAAATAATCTAAATTTGATATATTATAAAGAATGTTAAATTATTTAATGTTTTCAACAAAAATTTGTAATTAGGCCTAATAAAAAAAACTCATTATCAGCTCCAGAGAGGTTAATCGTACTCAAAAATGTTATCGTTAAAAGCTACATTTTCACAGAGGAACGGGGGAATGTAGGTTAAGAGTAAACGCATTCCACGTGCTAACGTGGAGGCAAACGTCGGAATGCCTACGGACACCCTATAAATTCTAATTTAAAATCAGTGTGTCGCAACGAAAGGTCCTCCAAGAGGCAAGCCATTTCTCAGTATGTCGCTCGCATAGCTCATTCGTTTTATCGTCCTGAGTAGTGCAGCCCGTCAGTCCGGCGTCGTGATAAACAGCCAGCTACTGTCGTAAGTCAAGTCAATGTAAAATCTTATGCGTTACTCCTTTATAACGTTTACTTAGAATGACTCAACGCACGACGAGTACACTCACCGTTTAATCATCAAACGAATCGCACGTTTCGCCATCATTTGTCATTCTTCCTCCGGAGCGTCACCAACCAAGAGGATCAAACAAGCTGAGTGCTTGTTAAGTAGCGGTTCGTGTCTTCCTTTAATCGTCTAAACTCAAACGTACTGGCGTTGTCTTGTACTGAGTTAGTCTTATTATTTGATAGCATAAGTCTTTGTACTTTTGGTAGCCGGTATTAATTGTAGATATAACATTCTAGAAAAGTACCTCATGTTAATCGACATCGACAACGTAATTAGATCGTATATCTCCATGATTACGATCGGCAGCGATGTGAACATGAAACTATCGTCCGCTGCCTTGGTTATCAATTTAGTTTATACGGCACTTCAAACTCTATCTTGCATCGCTCGTTCGCGAAAACGTGTGGATCCGGGTCGAGCATTCTAGCGATAATATCGATAATACCTATACGAAATTTGAGCAATATTCTCTCTGCTTGAGCAATATTCTCTCTGCTTGAGCAATATTCCTCTTATGGGTTTAAAAGCTTTAATTTTTTATTTGCCTTGATTCTTATATAAAATTGCATTTTACTCTACTTATTTATAAATTTGATGTAGAAGTATAGAATTACAAATTTATTAAATCAAATACTTCATATATATTGATAAAACGCTAATAAAAATCCATGCAAAAAATTTATTTGGATCCACATTTAAAAATTATTTACTAAACTGCAGCAAAATATGGTCATTGCGCTGCATAATCCATTATAAGCCAAACATATTTATTTTCTATGGTTGGTTTCAGGATATATTCATAGTCAAATCTTTTTAACTGGTAAAACTTATTAGCTGTGCCCAGCAAAAAGAGTAGCTTCGCAACTATTATAAAATATGATTGGTTTTTAATTCTTCATTAAATCTAAATACATAAATCAATCATATTTATAAAGAATTTTACAATAGTTGCAAAGTTACTTTTTCTGCTGAATGTAGCTATTGGCTGGTAGCTGATATTGAGCGTATTCGAACTAACAAAGTAATTAGCCTGCTCACTGAGTAATTGAACACGATGAAACATGATGGTTGTTACTTCTAGATCCAATTAACCACATTCAATGGTCGATGAGCAAACTAACAACTTCAATCGGCTGCAACACGATTATTAACTTTTTTTAACTGATTTTTGGCTGATACTTTCAAATAATATTGTACAAAAACATCCTTAAAAACATATAACTTCAATAAAATTGTGGGCACAGATGTAAGCCTCTCTGGACCTAAGGTTAATCTAGCAGGCGAGCGTCGCGACGCCTGGGCTAATGGCACGTAGAACGTTGTGCTGCGTGCCAGCATTCTCAGCCTCGCAGCGGTCGTCGTCGTTGTCGTCGTCGTCGTCGTCGTCGTCGTCGTGACACGATGAAGGGGAAGCTCCGCCGATACTGTAGGCTGAGTGATGAAGTGAGTGCGGAGTGAGGTCTATTTCTGCGCTCACCGACAAACAGCCTCGTAGATCTCGCGACACGTTGTTAGAAACGCCACGAAAATACCCTCCGCACAGCCGAAAGTGCCCCCATGACATCCGCGGATTGCTCCTTCTCTCTCTCTCTTCTCTTTCTTCGGCGTTTATTCCGAGAAGCTACTAAATGCCACGCGTCTTGTAATGACACGTCGTTCAATCGCACGACAAATATCGCCGAGTGGCCGATTATCGTCGACGCGCGGATATCCACCGTCACGAAAATTATACATGCCTTCCGTAAAACATGACAGTATATAGTAGTGTCTTAAGTTGCATGTCAGCGGAGTGCATTGGACGAATGCTTATCCGACGAGTCACTTTTCACAAAGTTTATTGAACGGCTGCGCTACCGTGCCTCCGATAATAATAAAATAAAGCGGCAACAAAATGAACATTCAAGAGTGCTGAAATATAGGTGGAGGATACAGTAAAACATTATACGAAGATCCATAAGAATCGCTTGATATGATACATGCTCAAAGGATTTCCTAGGAAATAGCCTCATGGATGCCGATGATAAATGATTAGTGGCGCGGGGAAACTGAGAATTGTAACGGAACCGGGATTGCGCGGGCTCAGAATATCCCATAATCGCATCCATTTGTATGCATGCCGATAGTTTACATACTTCTGAATCGAATTGTCTGCGGGCAGACACGGCTAGAAATGTCAGACTGTAAGTTACTTAAAGCTTAACAATAATATTCGGATTTGGATTAGAATGAATCCCGAGTTACGCATCCAAGCTTCCAACAGCGATAAACGCAATTCAGTTCCCATCGTGATCGGTCATAAAATTAAAATTTGTCACACAATGAGGGGATAATAAATTTCTATCATCTAGTAAAAAGTGATAAATAAGGAGCATAAAAGTTAAGCAGGTTCTAAGTGTTAATAATTGTGTTTATTATAGCAACTGTCACTCAAAAACAATAGACGTTTTGATCTGAAATAACACTATTTTCACAACATTAAATTATAAAATTAAAAATTAATAAAAAATAAATTCTAAGTGTTTAATTTCGTATATATCTAATACGATTCTTAAGTGAATTAAGTAAATTATATGTTTTAACGCAAGATAAAACTTGATAAATTCCAAACAGAATGTAATGGAACGCACTTTAGCGTTCCATAATAGCGTGTAATAAAATAATAAATAGGAAATAAACTTACATAGACAAGAAGGATAAAATTAGAAATGAATTAGAAAATGAATTCTAAATCGTAGGTGACGTTTAATAGCATATCTTAATTTATATTAACATCTTATGCAATTCTTAAGTAAATTATATGTTCTGATATCAAAATGAGATTTGATAAATTCAAAAAAGTCTGTAAATATGTAACGGAACATATGTTAATGTTCGCCTTTAATAAAATCATAAATAGAAAGTAGGTTTATATAGTTTGAATAAAATAAAAAATGATGAAAATAAAGAGGGAACGTAAAAGCCAAACAGAATCTAAAAGTTAGCCATTTCATCATTAACTTATATCCACATCCAAGGCACATGCAGGCACATTAATAATCAATATAAAAATGGATTGCCAATATCGTAATGTTAAATACACGACAATGTCAATTATTTTCCTCGACGCCAATTATGACGCAAGATATGATTAAAGCGACTAATAATGTACTATATATTTCAACGTCTATTTAACAGTAAATTCTACCTAAACATCATCTAGTCACGCATCGTTACGTACAACAAGGAAAATTAAGCTAACGACGCACTTCGTCATAAATTCTTTGGGTTATTAACTTTGATTGCTCGTAGATTATACCATGGAATTTATTTAGTACCGTTAATATGCTCAAGTCTCGGTGAAGGCACAGGTAAAAGAGGGTAAATGAAAATTATACACACTATTCATGAACGAAATGATCTTGCTACTATAGATAAGGTAAGATACTTCATGAAATGTAATGCTGTATTCACATGTATCAGATAATCATAAAAGAATTTACGGGAAAAAAAACCACATTACGGACAACTAATTAAGCTCATTATTAATGTTCTCTTTTCTAATTTAACGGGATGAAGTCTTTTACCATTAAATCCTTTCGTAATGACAATTGAGTTTAGATGATTCAACTCTGAAGAAATTTCATCATTGGAATATTTCCCTGCTAATTTTTTTTGACATTGTAACTGTTAAATCTTGGACAAATATAATAACAAGCGCAAGAGAACTTACTTGGTAATAAAAATTTATCGCAGGAGAAAATTCGGTGGGGGTTTCCAGGAAGCGCGTAATAAAATCCTCGAGGGCTAAACGTAATCGGCGCCCGTTTATGCCGCTGTTTGTAAGAAACGAGAGATTTTCAGAACAAATCCAAGCAGGCGTACACCCTATATCAGGCTTTCCGCCGGCTCCCCTTCTGACAGTTATTGCAACGTTTGAAGATACTTATTCGAGGAAGTTACAGCCAACAGCTGTGTGCTTTTTTCGATCGTCTTGGTCTTCACCGTGAAAATTATTATGTACCGCACCGAGTTTATACATGCGATGTAGGCATAACCTCCCGGCGTAGGAAGTCTTATATATTTTCCAGAGCTAAGCGGCGGGAAACTAATGATAAACACGGCTCTTCATGGCTATAAGGGGAAATTAATGTTCCGAACGTAACGGTAAATGGAGTGGAAAGAAGACAAGAAACTGCAAGATAAATGACGCCAGGTTCGCCGAAGAAGAGCATCTTTCGCGGAAAACCACAGAAATGTGTTGTGAAAAATCTGAAGTTTTATTCGAGGATCATTCTGGAAATGTGTCAGGGAAAGGTGATAGAACATATTAGAGGATAATGCCGACATTTAGCTAACGTACTTTTTCTCGATGCGTGCACTGATAGAAAGATGATTTCTTTTATCATAATTTTACTACTCTGTGGTCATTTTCGATGCCAACTATATACTTTTTGATAAAATTATAAATATAATTATTATTATTGCTAATATTATACCAATAATAACTATAAAACTAGAATTTCTACTTATAAATATTTTACAATGCAAATTTAATCACTAGTAATATTTTTTTCTCTCCATGCATATATAGATAAATATATAATAGGTACATTGAAAAAATATTAAATTTTAATAAATATTTGTTTGAATTATTTTTAAGAGTAAACATTTACTGAATATAAATGTATATTTATTTGATATAAAAACCATTAATTTAATTTAACTGTAATCATTTTTGCTAAGCAAATATTTATTTACTGTAAATTTATGTTTACTCAGTACTATTCAAAAGAATATGTATTGAGGTTTAATAAACTTTTTTTAATGTAAATACTAGAAAATGATTACATCACGTATCTTCTAATTATGTCATAACTTTTCGAACAATCTGTTATTTTGTTACAAGATTATCTGGAAACATATCTGGAAGGGTACCTTAAAAGTCAGCTATTTATATGATTAATAATATGATTGATTGCTCATTCCATATCCAGAATTAATGGAGTATGTCAGCAAACGTATCCGTTATGCGGATCAACTATCCTTGCGGGAAGAATATTTAGAGACTTCACGTTGGAAATGTCAGACGCGGTAATCCTCGGGGGATCTATTTTACGATAATCATTGTACCGGTTTATTACACTATAATTCCATCTCTGTCATTCACGTCAGCACAATCCCTGACGTGAACTTTCAAGCGCTCTTTTATCCAGAGACGAGAATTATGTAACGTATGTCAACGCGCTGCAAATAAGATAAATCTGCCATCTCTTTCACATGTTTTCAGGCAAAAAATATAAAACCTCCGTAGATATAAATACATATAATCCGTGAGTTAAATCAGATTAAATTACCGCACGTTAAAATCCGAAGAGATGTATTATCAAGATATAATTTATTACTGACGTCTCACAGGGGGAACACTGTACGCTCAACACCTCGCGCAGCTGAGAATTTCTCAAATTTCATAAATCAAGAAAGTAAATTGAAGTGAGAGCCATCGTCGATTCATTGCAATGAGAATTAATGTCACCCTTTACGGAAACGTTGAATGAGATTCTGGCGTGCCCAGAGTGCATTAATCGTTTCGTCATTAAGAAGAAGATCCCGGGTACGAAATCCGGTGATAATGAGTGGCTTCATTAAGGGCCGTTGTTTTCTGTCTGCGAAAATCTTTATGCTCACTTATCAGCGGATTCCAATTTTTTTTATTTCAAACAATTAATAAACTCCAAATATCATTCGTGTCAACAATATATAAATTGACAATCATCAATTGGTTCATTAATTAAACACATATTTCAGTTGCCGTGCAAATCACATAATGATATCAGCCATTTCAAAGCTACACAGTAAAAAATATTTTGTATTTATATTAATACCGGTCTTTATTAAAATTTTAGTGTTGAATTTTTAATATACCCAAGTACGTAATTTAACGCAATGTGATTGTGTTATTTATATTAAATTGATATTCAACATTTTTTAGTGCTTAAATAATATAATATATAAATAAATGTAAGAACAAATAATATATAAAAATAATTAATTTTCAAAATTAATATTCTCTAAATAAACTATTTTTTGTTTCTACATATTTATATAAAACAAATCTAAATAAAATTCCCATAATTTATCTTATAAATAGTTTAATTTAATAGCAGTATAATTAATAATAGCAGTATAATTAATTTATCTCATATTTTAATTATATTATTTATATAATAGTAATAATAAATTATTTAAATCTTATATTTACAATTATATTATTAATTCAATACATAATTTTAAAACTTGAGTTCTAAAAGATAAATAAATAAGATGTATTAATTTAAAAGATGTATTATTATTATTAAATAGATATATTGATTGATGAGACAATATACATTTGAAAATGTTAATGGAGAACTATGTGTCCGCAATTTGTATACAAATTGTGTCAGTATTATATTTCTTGTTAATTCTTTATATAATATTTGTGTTACAATACTTTCTATCATATTCATTTTATGTTAAATTAATATAAAAATTTGTTAAATTTAACAAGAATTATGTTAAACTTAACCCAAAATTTCCATCTAAATAAATAAAACAATTACGTAATACGTATATGTTAACTGTCTCAGTCATTACGTCTATAATAAATATATCATAAAATTAATTACGTACACATTATGCAACTGTAGTTCAGATATCGAAATTTTGCTACGTAAAAAATTTGATATAAAAAGTAGTAATTATATTTTATTCTGACATGATTAGCAGAATAGATTGACGTAGATATCCAATTCTGACATCAAATTCTGACATTCAATTCTTCTCTTGTGCATTCTCAAATAGGTATTAACGGTTCATCTACGTATACAGAGATGACGAGAGAGAGAGAGAGAGAAGGAGAGAGAGATTCATTTTTTATGTGTAAATGCGCGAATGTGTGCGTCGACGGTGGACTACGGAACGAAATTTGAATTGATCCGTGCCGCTCGCCGAGAGTGAATGCGCAAGGAAGTGATTGCGGATGATGGACGATCGATGCCGGGGGATGATAAAGTGGTAGCGTGTGGCGGAGAAATATCGACGGGACGCGCCCCCATCTATCAGGTCTTTCCCCTGCCGTCTTTCCCTTCTCCGTCCGCCACGCCGATAATCACCGGCTGCCAACCAAAGTCAGGGATACAAGTAAGATCTTGTAGGAAGATTTGACTTGCTCTCGATCAAGGTAGAAATTCAGTAACGCGGTATCTCTGCCATATTCCGAGGTTACATAACTGACTTGAAAAGATGTAAAATAAAAGTTTGATAATGTGATCGCAGAGAATATCGCAAAATATTTCATATACGCTTATTTAGATATACTGAGAAAAATTTTTTTTGGTATTTGTGACTAAAATTATTTGATAAAATAATTATAATTAAAAGTTCCATTTTTACAGACATTACAGTTATAATCCTATACAGTACAGACCTCTTAAAAACGTCCAGAACACATTCCAAAGATATTTCCAGAACATCCTCCGAAAAGTTTATTGTGAAACGTTAGCAATAATAATATTTATAATCCCATATATTAAAAAAATAATCCACATCGAAAATAATTTATTACCATTCTTAGTTCCAACTATAATATTATTTTTATATACCAACTATATATATTATTTTTATAAAAGTAAATATAAATTATTTAACTATAAAGTATTACTAATGTTATAACAGTAATAATTATAAAAATAGAGCTCCTAATCATAATTATTTTACTATGCAATTACAATTACAAATACCAAATAATACTTTTCTCTCAATGAGCAAGTTACCGTTGACTGTCAAATTTTTCACTCGATATTTTTTAAACGCATTACTTTTTTTAAATAATATATGTACAAGAGCGTTACACGAGCCTTAAAAAGAATCGATATGCAATTCGCAAAGTTGCGAGACACACTCTTCGAAAACTTCGTGTCTCTATCTTTCCCCGAACGTTGGCCTCACGCCGAAAGAAAAAAAATCAAGAAGTGTCAGTTCTATTCCGCGGACGTATTAATACGTCATACGGTTACGCCTGGCGCGGCACGCAATACGCTGTCATCCATCACACTCGGAAGATGCACGCCGCCGTCGTTCCGGCGTGCACTCGCACCATACTATCTGTACATACGAGGGTAGTGCGCGTGAGGAAGGGGGGAAGGGAGGAGAGAGGAAGGGGGACGCGCGCATCCAGTTAAAGTATGTGAAATCCAAGTGCTTTCAACTCCGCGGCAACTCGCAGCCATAACTCAGTCCGCGCGTCTCTCGACGTGCGGGGGTAAGAGTTAGAAGAATTTCACGGCTGGCGTCACCGTGCACGTCGAGAGCCTGCACATAGGTATACGGAAGGGGCGCCTCCGCGCGCATTTTCACCCGACGACACGTGTGGCCGACACTACTGCGTCGTACTTTTCTGGCAATGAGACGTACGTACGTACGTACGTACGTACGTACACCGCCGCGCGGTGTTGAGTCGGATCTCTCCCCGAAACCGAAATCTCCTCGGTCTGCTTGGCTCCGTTATGCTCTCCCGCCAACCGTTGAAAGCCACTTGTGAAAAGCGCCGGTTGTGACATGGCGATAAAGATGAATTGTATAAATCTCGGTCGTTGCACTGCGCACACAGTAAATTCATCGAACGTTAATAAATATGAATAAGTAATTAAGAACGTATTCTTATTATTTAACATTATTCAACGTCATCCGAAAAATGAAAATTCTTCATCTCAAAAAAACTTTTATTAATTATTGAGATAAATATCACTACATGCTTTAGTAGTCGAAATGATAAAAGATGCCCATCGAATGCCGAATATATAAGGAAAGGCCAAGTTCGATTCCTTGATTGGAATGATATATTTTTCGCAATGCATTTTTTAAAATGGATTATGATACTCATTAGCATCAGTATTATTAAATTGTTTGTCAATATAATTAAGTTGTTTGTACAGTTTAATTTATGATATTACATATTCTGCGGTTTCAATTTTAAAACTGAATTTAATTATTAAATTATTTCAAAATCGGCAAATAATCGGCGCGTAGTTTGCATGAACGGGAAATAAAATTTACACGTAAAAATATTATTATAGGCACTGATACTTTAACTGAATGAGACAGACCTTCATTTTTTCGATTATTCATGAATATTATTGTACGAAAGCATAAACAGGAAAATTGATATCACAGCAAAAAATATTTTATATTTGTATTAAAATTGATCCTCGTTAAAATTTTTATCCGAATGTTAATTTAACATGATTATTTTAATATTTTATCTTAAATTTATATTCAACGTTTCTTAGCGTCAAAATAATACAATTTGTAATAAATATACAATTAATATAAGAATAATGTATTTTAAAATACTAAAATTATAAAGATAAGATGTATCGATTTAATATTAATTCATGAATTATTATAAATATTAATTTTATTGAAAAACAATACTCCCACAGTTTGCTTGCAAATTCTGTTTTATTTCTGTTAATTTGTTACATAATACACGCGTTACTTCCTTACATATTCATCTTGTATTAAATTAACACACAATTTGGATGAATCCCTTGGGACACGTGGAATGTGAATTAAATTTATCATAAACCAACTGTGTGTAAAAGTAACTAAACTCTCCAGTCCTCTAACTCGTCGCCTTGGTTACGCACGCACGTATGCGTGTATACCTCGTAGTGCGAGTCTAGTCGGAACATAGGAACGGAGATCAGCATACGTCGCGTATTATTTACAATTGGCCGCGATTTATGTCTCTGGGCCGGATAAAGGTAGGTAGGCATGGGAGATGTAGAGAGAAGAAGAGATCTGCGAAAGAGAGGAGAGAGAGAGAGAGAGAGAGAGAGAGAGAGAGAGAAGAGAGAGAGAGCGGAGGGGAGAGAAGAGAAGAGACGCGCGCTGCAGCACGTCCGGCGCCGCTATATTACGACGCCATAAGTAGCGAGCACGACCGCGTATA
>NW_012130110.1:2257997-2266825 GCF_000143395.1 Atta cephalotes | reverse complement strand
TACGTACGTACGTACGTACGTACGTACGTTACGTTACGTACGTACGTACGTACGTACGTACGTACGTACGTACGTACGTAGAGAGAGAGAGAGAGAGAGAGAGAGAGAGAGAGAGAGAGAGAGAGAGAGAGAGAGAGAGAGAGAGAGAGAGAGAGAGAGAAAGAGAGAGGAAGAGCCGAAGGGGTGCAGGAGAAAAGCGAAAGAGAACGCGGCCGCCTTGCCAGCCAATTCCCGGCGGCCCGCTATATTTACGAGGCCCATAAAGTAGCGAGCACGACCGCGTATATTGCCGCGTAAATATCAGCTTATGGAAATATAGAGCTCAATATCTGCCTACCTGCCTACCCAACGCGCTCGGCAGCTTTTCTTCCCTTTCCCATTTCGAGGGGCATCCCCGATTCGGGGTAGTTCTCTCGCTTAGCCAACTCGTAATCGTGCAGTTTCCGGGAAGAGGAGAAGAAAAATCAGTTCGGAGACTCCGACGTCATTCCGGCGGCGGATTTATCGTCCGGCTTCGGACGAAAAGCCATTCGACGATGGCAATTAGTGGCGTGTGGCGAGGAAACGTTCGAATCTTAATTACAAGAAGGACTTCGTGGAACAGGTTTCTCTTTATACGCACTCGGGATTTAATAACGTTCTGATAAAAGTGCGCTCAGTGTTAGGGTACACGCCTACTTAATATACGAAATTTGTATTTGTCATCTTTATACTGTCACAGGCGTCATAATTCATACTCGCTAATAACATACTCGCAATGTCACGTCGTCGCGTATTATACTTTTTATTTTGTTTATTTTTTTGCATGCGCACGTTGACGCTTTTGCCGATGTTAATGGAGGGGCTATATCGGAGGCCATATGCGGATATTCGTATTCACGAAGGAGTCGGTCAGAAGTCTAGAACGCGACGGAGGCGAACGCGACGAGGACGGCTGTCGCTGGCTGACACCATTAGCGCGGCCATCAGTCACCATTAACACAGATGTCCGTGTGTTTCCGCGAACATCGCATTAATCACACCTATCCACATAAATTTCCGCCGGTCCGAGCGGAGCAACGAAACCGGAGCGCGTCCTGACACCTTAATGGATGATAAATCAGGAATTCATTAAGGGAGAAGGGGGATTAGGACAGATGCGACGTATTTATTAAATAGAATACGATGCGAGAGCACAAATGGCTGTATTTTAATCTATCCGTTGTCAGGCCGTTGTCCGCCGTTGCAAATCGTCGAGTTGACAATTTCGGGCACGTATCTCCGGTGATTAATGCGTAATTAACGAAAAACATATTGGTGGGGCGCGGCACGATAAACCGAGTTATATTATTGTACCTTCCCGCTGTCATTTTAATTATAATGACGAAAATTAATATAACGTAGGTACGTAAAATATCAACCTTGTGAGATAGAAAATTTTTTACCCCTCACGCTATTCATTTCAATTAATTTCGATGATAGTATACCTCACGGATAGTTTATCACTCGAGGAACATTTCGGAATATAGTGCGGAAATGTAGAGACTCGTATAACCAGTTTCTATCTATTAATTTCTAGATAATTGGAACTGCGAAAAGATTGACGTGCTTATGGTGACATTACAATTAGCGTCTAAACTAGCCGGTTAGTAAAAAAAAAATTCTCATCGGAAATTTAAATTGGTGTTAAAATATATAGAGCTTATTAAACGCGCCGAGTTGTTCTCGAATGGACTCTCCGGATGAGATTGAGCGCGTTGATAACTCCATAACACTGCTTATATGTTTTCTCTGATCGCGATAGAATGCATTAGGTCGACGATGTTAAAATATAAATGACATGTATACCCGAAATGACATGTACAATGTAGAATTTCAGTAACGGATAAATTTATTTTTACGCGAACGTCATCATCCAGCGTAACATCCTTTATGAACATCGCCGTATGGTACATTAAAAGTTAGACAGGAGTCAGTGTTTTTGATCCTCGCTGACGTTGTTTACGAGAATCGTCTGGCAATTAATCGGAATTTATGGCATACTTCTGTAACGCCACTTCAGATGAATCCATCTTAAATACCGATGCCGAGAGGGACAAGTTTAAGGCTGGTTGGGACCGGGTGGCGACGCAAGCAATTCCACGCTCTTTTTATCAGGGACAGCTGCTAAACGTTCTCCACTATCCTCGTCTGCAAGCCGGTTGTGATCCCGTGCGAGAAAAAAATTACGGGAATTACGCGCGCCGACGATCATATCTTTTTGTATCGTCTCGTCGGAAATTTTATTCCGCCGAATTGAGAATTCCGGTATTTTAAATTGCAGAATCTCGCGTTGCGGCTAAATATCGATTTAACGATCGAAACGCACGACAAGAAGTAATAATTACACGGCAAAGGAGGATCTTAAAGTGTTGGAGATGCAATTCTCCATCGACAGTGATCGATCTTAGAAGTTTTCGCAAAGCGTCGTATCACAGGTGGCTGCTTAAAATATTTCGAGTAGTGTAGTACGCAGGTACTAAGTTGATGATGCTCTCGATCTGATTACGAATACAAAGCAACCGAGGATCAGGAAATCCTTAGGATTACTCTATTCTGATTGAAACTCCTGCAGATATTTCCCTAGCGTGTTGTCGCGCATACCCGCTTTGGCTACCGGTTTGTAGCAGGTGTAACGAGCAACCTCCCGCTGCGGCTATTAAGCTTTAGCCAAAATTAAACCTCACGGAACTTGAAACCCCAGAAGTTATTATCATGCTATTGCTCTTGCGGACTCCGGCCAAACCTTTCTCTATCGGTTTGCCCCTGCGCTTCGTGTAATACTAACCATCAACGTGATTCTCATGCCACGTACAGATTGTTGTGCAGAATAAGAAAGATAAAACCGTGAAAAATTGCGGGATACCATCAAAAGTTTTTAATACGTATAGTTACTCGGATCAGTTTTTAATGTAGTCTCTTCATTGCTAATTACTCGATCTACATGTAGATTTAATTTATTGATATCAATATTATTTCTTGCATTCTTTTGATTTAATGATTCATAAATTCAAAAAATAAACAAATGATAAACAGGCAATTGGCGCTGTAGACGGAGTACAGTTTACTTCTTTAAAAAATTTTATCTCAAATAAAAAGAAATTTACTCGTACATGTTTCGGCTAATTTTTTAGCCTTCTTCAGTAAAAACAACACTTATAATGTAGTATTGCTATCCCATTAGTCGCAGTTAAAATGAGAAAAAATAATAACAGCAAATTGAAGTCCGATCGATATCGTAAGGTGATCATTCCTGCATTATAAAGTGAACTCTCCAATTGAAATGCTGAATGATAGTGAACGACTAGGAATTCCACAAGAATGTAACCGACGATTATTAGTCGTAAATTATTTCAATTTTAGAGTAAATAGTCGCATTACAATTAGAGGTATAGTATTAATAAAAGCATATTAAAATATTGAAATACTATAAAAGAAACGGTGATTCAATATCATTGTCAAATTATGTCCCTAATTAAAACAGAAAACTCCAAGTTCGATGCGAAAAAGAGTAACTATCGAAATTCAAAATTCCTATTATAATATAGATAATTTAGAATACTTATTTTAACCGTAATCTTTCAACTGATGACGTTAATTTCTTCATATTACTTTTACAATTTAGAATGTTCTTTTGTCAATGAATTTATTAATGTTATTATATTCTACAACGAACGATATTTTTTAATAGCTTCATTTACATATGAAGAAAGAAATACATTTATATGTATATGATTTTAAAAAAAGATATATTCTGAGTTATAAGCTATGTGAGGATATGGGCGGAGAATATAACAAATTTTCCGCTTAGCTTTTAAGAAACTCAAAAAGGCTACACTAACGATGTTCACGCCCTCCTCTTGAAAATATTAGGCCTGCCCTTTTCCTTTCTCGAGTGCGCCCGTTCCTTCAAAGGTCGCCAATTGCGTCGACACTCCGCCCGGATAATTACGGCAGTCCCTTAATGAACCATCCCTTCAAATTCAATGAGTTCGATTGGAAAACGCCCATTAAAAGTCATGTTATTAATTCCAATAGAGAATAACGATGTCGTGCCCATATAATTTTGCATTTTATTATTATGATGTTACGTTTTATGGTAAAAAGGTTTCAGCAAGCACGATCCGAGTAACATTCTACAAAAATAATTCAATCGCCACCTGGGCGGTAAGTTTATATCCTTACCGTTCTACAAAAGGATACACTGCCAATTACCTTTCGTACCGCGCCAACGTTCGCGTATATCATCCCGGACATAAATGAATATATAGTCGCTCGCATAAATATGAACGTGGGGCGCGTAGGTGCCGACTGATTATAAAGGTTTAATATCGCTCCTTGGGCATTTGCGGTGGAGTAATGTAAGCCGCCGCGGTGCGACGGCCCGAGACGTACGAGCCTCGACTAGCAGCGGCGAGAATGAGGAGGCGAAGAGAGAAGGAGAGCCAGCGACGGAAGCCGTGAGTGCAACGAGTAGAACGAGGATAGTGCCACGACCAGGTGAGGCGGACAACCGGTGGTAATGGAGCCGAGAGCCGACTGTAAATAATGCGGCTTATTGTTAAATCGCCGCGGTCCCAGCATCATTAACTCTATCGCAGATCTCGCTGGCGCAGCGGGTGTCGCGGTAACTCTTACCTCGAGTGGGTATGCGTGTTGCGAGCACAATGCCGGCTAATGATGCCTCGGAGGCGGTATGTGGAGCGAGAGAGCACTCGCTGGAAAACGGTGGATGTACCGTATGAAAAGAAACAGAGGAAAAAGAGGAGAAAGACGAAGAGCAGGCAGGTAGAACATGAAGATCACGTGGTGAAAGTGAACGACAAGTTGAATGCTAACGCTACGGAATCGAAACGAACACTCGGAAGTTTTCCAGCGAATAAATTCGAAACGACAAGAGAATGAGATAGAGACTAATAGACACTCATCGGTACAAGCCACTGATTTCAATCTCTCTCCTAACATTTGTATTAGCCGTGTTGTACATTGCAGTTAGGGTTTTCCAGCCTAACGGTTTTAATTAGAATTTCGCATATATTATGCGCTGAATTTCACATGTATATTTAAAAAAATATATAAAATTACATAAATAATATGTGTGTAAAAATTATACAATTTTATACTGGAGATATTTTAAATTGTGCATTTTTATAAAAATTAGTACTTTTACCTCTCATTGTTTAAATTTATTTTTATATTAGGAAAATTACAATAATATAATAATATATTTTATTCAGTTTTCATATAAAGGTATACGTTTTTATAATATAATATAATGGTAACATCACACATATATTTATATATATTTGCATTTTTACGTTCAGACATATCGATATATACACTTTAAGAAAAATTAAATGTAATTCATCATTGGCAAATTATTACGTAAATATTTCCATAAACTTAACTTTAATTGTAAATTAAATTGTAAAAAAAAAAAAAAATTTACTTTCGCAAATTGTTTAATTACTATAAAAAATATTTTATTTGTAACTTTAATTAAATGTATTTAATTACTATAAAAAATAATTTTATTTATAAGTTATAACTTTAATTAAATGTCATCTTTAACCTTCCGGAGCTTCGCCAAAATTTATAACACATTTATTGACATTGAATCTGTAAGACTCATTTAATATGTTGATTAAAGACACTAATTAATTTCAAAGAATTAAAATGACATAACTCGTATACAAAAGAATACTATGTTTATTTTAATAAAAATCATCCAAATTTATACATGTAACATAAAAAAGAAAAAATTATTAAACTATTTAACATATAACTATAATAATAAATTCAATATAATATTTTTTATTTTAACATTACTTCATAAAGAAAGTTAAATTATTTCTGCTCGTCAGAATCTTTGTTATAGTAAGTTTAACTCTGGAAAGATATAACTGAATGGGTCCAGTAGATTCACGTCAACTCTGAAAAATTATCTACTATAATTGTTGTAATTTCATATGAAATTTTTTTGCAATCTTAAGCAAATTCGCGTGCATTTCAAATACAACTAAAATGTATTTTATGTCTTTATTTAATTTATTGTTTACAATTAAATCTTCTTTGGCTCATGAATATCAAAGGCAAGTCTACCGTATTCCTTTGATCATCTTCAGAGCAAGTCTACTTATGTATGACGCTAAGCCTATAACTGACTTTGATCGAAAACGCAAATAAACGCAAGAAATGATAGAAGTGAATGGGATAAAAATATTAAGCGTGCCACACCGAGGTCTGCGCCAGTTTTACATCGGAGGCATCGGAATATCGAAAGAGATAGGGGACATCACATGTGGCCACGATAGTGGTATGTGTATCATCCACTGCCGTGCCACACGTCACGAGTGCGCTGCAAAGGCCACCGCAGGGGACGACCCTTCATCACCCATCAATGGTGGTCCCCATCCCCTTTGCTCTTCGTGACCACACGTAACACTACCGTGTGCCTACCGACTCACGCTGCGATCGTACCCCACCACTAATGAACGTCTCAATATTCACGCTGAGCGCTTCCAATTCTTGACGTTCGTACCTCGTACCGATCATCAATCCGGTTTATTGCCGCGTAACATGCCGCTGATTCTCCTTTTTTCTCCTCACCGACATAAACTCACAGTTGCTTTTTTGCAGATGTATGCAAATGATATTTATTTCAACTCGGACGACAAAGTAGTTATTCTAAAATATTACTCTTTAAATACAGTGAACGAGAAAATTATTTCGGAGTATCTGAATTCTATAGAGACTTCTTTTTTCCTTCTTTTCCTCTTGACTTCATCGGAGAAAAGAGGCACATAGATAAAACTCTTTAAGATCATGCGCCGTAAATATTAGTTTTTTTTTCTAATTTTCTAATTTTTATAAATGATATTAAAAACGCCTGATAATGGTGAAATTTTCATCACTATATAATGCTCAAGGGTACAGTTATATTGTCACACGATATCTTGCGACATATATATCGCTCATTGATCGAGTTTCTAACGATAGCTCCTTCGAGGATTGAAAGTTTTTCGATTTCGTTCGCCTACGATCACGAACGATATTGCTTTCTGCTCTAGTCCTTTACATCGTAGAACGAAATATATATTTGACGCTTTTCGAAGGTAGACTAACTATGTGGGGAATTTGAAAGAAGTTGGAGAGCTAGGGACGACGATTGTAAAATTTACTGTTGCAAGTTTATGAGATTTTGAAAAGTTTCTCACTCCAGTATCATTTATATAGGCATATAGTTATGCAATACTGTCACGAACCAATAACAATAATTTTGAAATATAGAACAATTATTATTACGATTATCTAACTGAGAAAGGTAATATTCTATGGAAAGAGGAGTTGTTAAGGAGTTGAAGAAGAGAAAAGAAAATAAGAATAAGAATTCAAGTATAAGTATAGAAAATTAATTATTACATTGAAAGAATGATTTTACTGAATGATATAAAATTTTGCTGGATACAGATCTGAAAATAATAAATAAATTTTGTTGAATCATCAAAATAATTATGTTGAAAATTTAAAAATGCTGTGAAAAGTTTTGATATTTCTGCAATTGGTTTATGATCAACAAAATTATTTTGATGATCCAACAAAAATTATTTTTAGATTTGTTTCCAGCAAAATTTTTAGATTTTTTTAGCAAAATCATTCTTTTCGTTGGAGAGATATAGAAAAATACGAGAATAAAGAAAAATACTAGGGTACGAAAAATACTAGGGTACGTAATATTTAGATAAATGTGATATTGATATAAATTATAGTATATCTATAGATCTGATTAGAAAGGCTGTAATATTTAAGATACAAAAGATAGAAAAAAACTGTAGGTAATAGTAATATTTAATATTGGATTTCAGTCAGTCATAAGATATGGATGAATATGTGAGATTAAGAGAAGAATTTATAAACCAAATCTCTTCTTGGGATATAAGCTGAAGTAATAAATATATTCTACATATATCACGATTATATACTTAACGATCATAATTTGCCATAATATTTTATTTTTCCTGAAAGCAACTGAGTAAATTAATGAAAATTTTGTTAAAGTTGTAACATGATATTATATATATATCGAGGCCGTAATTGCTTTCGAATGAGAAACGATTTGCGATTTATCTGAAGGATGCGTATACCGCAACAATGCAAGCTAAAGTTGGAGTTAGCGCGCCATAAGGTTATAAATAGCAGGGTTCAACGATGTTTCGTGCAACGACGGCAGGATGAGTAATTAATTTTAGTTAGACAGCTCGTGGTGTAGAGTGAAAGGCGATAGATATTGACTGCGTCTCCCACAAAGACGGTGGCACATCGGAATTCATGGCGGCACGGCGGGAGGTGCGGATGAATTCGTATTGTACAATCATGACGATGCTGCACACACCGACTATCTGACATTTGTGTGAGACTGCATAGAATCTTGGTATTGCTGTAAAATAACGTCCGTTTTGCCTCCATTAATTTTTCATTAGTCTCTAAAATAACCAAAGAGAAACGGACAGACGGAATTGTCCCCTAATGATGTACTGCAGGGCGGTCCATGCGGTTTCTATAGATTTCTGTTAATGTACAATAAATCATAAGATAATATCTATTCTTAACCAATGATTAAGCACAGTAATTCTCTGTATTAATACACAAGCAAAAGGAGATGTTATTACTATTTCATTCGAAAAACGTCTGCTAAGTCTCGAAGGAATTAAACGGACGGCATTATCTGGCAAAAGTAGCATCGTTATGTTTGGACACGGCATTGTCCACTGATATTACAGTGATCCGTTCTTTCCGTCTCTCTCTCTCTC
>NW_012130110.1:2248034-2257063 GCF_000143395.1 Atta cephalotes | reverse complement strand
TAATAATATATATATAAATAAAAATAAATATATATATATATATATATATATATATATATATTGGCATCGAAAACAATTATAAATTATGCTATCTATTGTTTATATAGAATTATAAATATAATTATTATTATTAACATTACAGCAGTAGTAAAAATGGAGTTCTTAATTATAACAGTTTACAAATTTCAAATAATTTTTAGTGTAAAAAAAAAGAAAACGACTTTTTAAAATGTATTTTGGGCATTGAGTTCGAATCTGTTGTCACAAAAAATCCAGGTCAAATTTTTAAGATTTAGTATGTAAATTTTAAAGTATAGTATTTCTTCTCAAATATATTTCTTCTCAAAAATAATTTAGTTGTGAGAAGTGATGAGTAAGGTGAAAATTTCCATCAGGATTTGATGCTAATTGAAAAACATTATTGGAGTATTTTGGAACAAAAACATATTAGGCAACTATTATCGAAGATTTCTAATACTTGCGTGAAACCGATCCAAAATTATACATAAAAATAACAAAAATTGAACTCTCAGTATTTGATTTATTTTCTAATTACAATAAAATACTATTGGAAAAAGTGTCTTTTCTTATATATCTCAAAACTTGACTCGATGGAAATATTTCGACGACAGATTTGATGGGCTCACCGTTGAAAATTACTCTAGGAACGATGTAAACTAATGTAATTATTTTATCATACAATTATAGTTACATACAAATATAGTATAGTCAAATACTTTTCTTTCAGTATTATTAGGAGAAATGTAACATTTTCAAGCTCTTAAAAGTTTGATTATACATTTAAAAAAATTCATTTTTAGTGTATTGATACACTGCATAATATTTATAAAATTTCGAAAAGTAAATAGACGTATTCGTGCCGAAATATATATAAGACCAAAGTCCAGACATAAAAATGAATCTAACATCCCTTTACACGTAACGAAAATACGCGAAGCGGGCAAGGACGAAGGCTTTTAGTATGAGTCTAGTTTATGAGTGTCGAGTACAGACATTTGTTACGCGACAGCTCTCGGCCGTCGTCGCGCGGAAAGAGCAATGTGTAATATTTCTCCAGTGGTCGACGGCGCGACGCCTACGCTTCAGCTCGGCCCGTAAATCCGTCGTTTATAACGTGCGGATAATGTGTTTATCTTTTATCGACAACATAAATATTCGGACCTCGGAAACGCAGATTGCATCACGGTATCGTTATATACAAGTAATAGAATCTCTCTCGTCGTGGTTGAGAGCTGTAACTTAAGACGTTACGAATCCGCACGTAAAGCTTTCCGCGATAGCGTCGTCAGATGGCAAATATTAAACCACTTTCGAGCAGTATTTTCGCTTCTCATTTTGCGGCGTTAAATACAAATTTTACGATTTTTTTTTTTGCAATCAACGCAAATTAAGCAAATTTAATCTTCACAAACTTAATCTTCAAGCAGGGTTGTACCGCATTAAAGAAGAAAACGTTGTAACCCTTGTCACCCTGATCACTGTAATTTCGGTTTCAAAATACTCCGGCGTCAAATGGACCGACTGACGTCTGGAGAACCCTTGGTATAGTCGATCGAGACTCGTGTAACCGAGTGGGTAACGTCGTCGGCTGGCCACGAGCACGTGACCACCACTTCATATCCGATCGTATAAAGCGCAGCGCAGCGCAAGCGAACGAGCAATCCTCGTACCATGACTAACCCTCCTCGCATCCTCGCCAAACTTTGCCCGACCCTCCGCGGTGAGTTGCCCGCACGTTTATAGCCACTCTTCCACTCTACACGCGGTACATCTAGAAGTCTCCAACGCCAGCCCGATCTCTACGACTCGCACTCCGGGTTCGCCGAAGGGTACGAAGGTGGGCGGACGAGGACAGAGTGAAGGGAGGGCGGGAGAGGCTACCAGATATAAATTTCCTGATATTCGACCGTTCGTGTCGTTTGAAATGGGGCAGTTTTCTCGGGACCTAATGGTTATTGCCTTTCTCGGCGGACATATTGCGTTCCATCCAGTGCAATGTGTGCGGCCGATATATCAGAGCTCTTCGCTCTCTCGACTCGGGGCTCTCTCTCGGCTAAGGGTGGCTGTCAGGGGAGGGGGAGGGCGTGGATGTAGCGAAGAGAAGGAGAGGCAAAAGGGAGAGAAGTAGATATGGGGTGAGAGATAGAAAGAGAGAGAGACAGAGAGAATGTGCATACATGTATGTATGCGCGTATGTCGTTTTGCAACGAGGATGAGAGAGAGAGAGATGGAAAATAACGGAGGGTAGTTGTGAAGGGAGGGGGAGGAGGAACGAGAAAGAGGAGGAGGAGGAGGAGGAGGAGGAGAAGGAGGAGGAGAGATGTCGACCGCGCAGCTACCGGAAATCCCTCCGCAGCGGAGCACAGCAGTCCGCTCGGTGGTCGTGCCCTGCCAGACTGCAGACGGGAAGTGGCCGAGGTGTGGCCGCGGAGTTGAATTATTACAAGCTGCCCCGCCATTCATACAGGATGCATGCCCCGGCCGGCGCCCGTAAATCTTCAACGCTACGTCAGCCCTCGACTTCGCGCGCCGCCTGCTAGCGGCTGATGTTATTATCGTTGGCTTAAGCGCGAATTGAATAACGCTCTGTTCGGAGCGCACTGACGAGGGGTTAAGTGATTTTCACCCCATTAGTCGCGACACGTTGCCCCGGCTTGCCGGACGGAGCTGATGCGGTTACCTTCGCATTCCGTCGTGCTCTTATTCACCTAGTTTAGCGGTGTCCATGAAGGATAAGATTGATTCGCGTCGTAAGAAGCCTTCATAAACAAGTCATTAGTCGCAAGACAGGTGATTAATCTCGTTGATCAAAATAATAACGTGTTAACACTATACGCGATCTATTTTTATTATGTACCAAGCATAATTTCACCAAGTATTGTATGTGTATTAATTAATTCGCGTTTAAAAGGGGAATTTATTAAACAAAAATTCAGAAGCAATATCAGTTTAAATCTCTAGAATTGATCTCTAAAATCTATGAACAAAATTATTAACGTTGGATCTGTAAGGTCCATTTAATGATAATTAAAAAGCAAATTCATTTCAAGGAACCAAAATAACAAAATTTGTATAAAAAAAGAAATAAATATTTATTTTAATCTTTATTTTAATCTTTCTATCAATGCATAATTTTTAAAATTTGTCACTATTATGTTTCCTAAGATTTATATATTTTATTATTCGAAGAGTGGAATTTTAGATTTTTCGTAACAAAATTCGTATAAAATTATATAAATTCTTAAAATTTGTTAAAAATTTTTTTGTCAAATTTTTTAAAAACTCGTTTAAACTGATTAAAATTTTAAAAACTGATTAAAATTTTGATATAGGTACATGAGCACCTGTGCAATGACAGAAGATTAATAAGAACATTCAAAATTGTCGATGTGTAATATAAATAAAAACTGAATTATTTGACATTTTTTTTACAAAGAGATTTATGATTAAGTGAATCCAATAAATCGACCGTCAGTTTCGCAGGTTAAAATGATTTTTTTAAACGATACATTTTAATATCCCTTATACTTAATAATATTAATGTACTTTGCTCAAATCTACTCTTCTATCCAAATTGCTTATAGAATTTATTCTTATTATGACCACATTTTGTGATCCAGAACGGTCCCTTAGAACACTAATTGATTATGAAATTGGCAGTTAGCTACACCAATTGGCCGTAATCGACGTGAAATTGTCTTGGCACAAGATAGTAATAGCGTCCAGGATAGCAAATTCGCTATACGCGCACACAGACACGTATGCAATGGTTTAAAATAGAATTCCGTTTTCACGCGTGGATAGAAAATAATAACAAATGAACAGATGTTGCTATAAGTAAAAATGAGATATATGAGTTGAATCAGATTGCCACATGTTTGCATCTGTATCCAATAAATAACGCGCGTTTGAACTGGATTGATATAAGGATTCTAATTTACGCTCGGTTGATCCCTTTCGGTTTACGTCTCAGAGATAGAGACCGCGCGGCTTGCGTGTAACACGCAAAATATAAATAATAATCATGAATAGAACGTGAGTTGCAATTTTATGATATAATTGCTGCGTAAGATTAAAATAAGAGCTAAGTGAATGAATTAAAGTGAAGCACGATACAATTGTGTGAACAACCTTTTTACATATTACAATTATATCATTTTTATTTTTTTAAATATAATATTCTACTCTCTTATCAATCTAATTTTTTATATTAAGGAAAATAATTCAGATTTAAATCCTGTCTAAAGTGATATTTTACACAAGAAGTTCGTTGCAGTTTTAAAATGCTTGTAAATTGTTAAATATCGGAGAAATAATGGCAAGCCAATCTCTTGAGTTAAAAAAATAATATTTTTAACTTACATATATGTCAAAATGTAAATCATTTCATTTCTATAGTTAATTTCAAAATAATCAACATCCATAACGTATGTATCTAATAAATAATAAACTAAATAATACTAATCTTTAATACATTGAATTAAATCGTTTAACTCCATTGTTTTAGTTAAATTGACATATATTGAATAGAAGCAGTGATGACTTATGAAAATAAGTCATTACTGCTTCTAACTTAACTAAATAAAAAAAATTGGATATTATAGTTCGAGTATATTGTGAATTTAACATATGACGATCAATTTAATTGAACAAGTCCGGTAGTAATCAGTGCGCAATATATATAACAGAAAAATATATTTAAAATTTACATAGAAATATTATTAGGTATTAATATCCTTGATTGTATTTGGCGTTTCTAGTTTATTTGATTTAAAAATATAATATTACAATAGAGAGACAGAGAACTAAAATATATACGTCATAAATTTAAAAACTACTCATGCATTAAATTAAAAATTAAAATATAAACGTTGTAACTATTATACGACATGTCAACTTCCGGTTAATTATAATCATCGTACAACGTGAATTGCAATTTTACAATGTATAATTGCTACGAATGACTAAAATAAAAGCGAAATGAATGAATTAAAGTAAAGCACAGTGTGATCGTGAACCATCTTTATTTTTATTACAATTATCATTTTTATTTCTCTGTATTAGATACTTAACTCTTTACACTGTGATGTTAAATTAAAATATTAAAGTAAAACGCTACTTTAACTATTATAGAACGCGTCAATCGCGTTATTCTGCAATCGATTTAGTCTTGGATATCAATAAATGCGAATATCGGTAAACGGTAAGAGCCTAGGTTACCAGTTTGAAAAGAACTGCTCGGGGAACGAATCGATTTAGGCAGATTCCAACAATCCAACAAGAAATACCATACAATCTCGAGTTCTGCTGTTGAAGGTGGATGGTAAGAGAGAATCGTACTTGGATGCGGAGCACGTATTGACAACCTGGTCACCGGCGCGCTCAATGGCAACCCCAAATAGAAAGAAAGGTGAAAGACGTTTCTTCTTCTGTCTTCTCTTACAGCATTCGATCTTCCACCCCATCCCCTTCTCTCGCCCACGCCCTGCAGGAACACTTTTACAACGGTCAGCGCTCTCTGATTCGTACAAATCTCACCGACGACTCCTCGCATGCAGTCCAATTTAACTAAATCCTTTTTGCTTTTCCTCACGAATAGAGAGCTGGACAGAAAGAGGAAAGGAGAACGGAGGAAACGAGGTGGAGCCGAGAGGGTGAAAGGTGGGGAGCCCATACGTGAAGATAAGATTGGAAAAGTTGTATGAGGGGCAACTTTAACGGCTATATAACCATTACAGTGCCGATAAAGTGGAATCTAGTGTCTTAACGGTCCGGAACGAAATTCCGGATATAGCGTCGTATATTCCAATGGAGTTAAACATGTTCAGATACTGGTCGTCCGGCCGTCGTTGTGAGTAGTGTGCAACGCTGGTTTATTGACGCAAATCGATCTGAGAAAACGGCTAGGTAACTTCTGTCTATCTATCTATCTACTCTTGTAAGCGCTTATGAATCTGTCCACGAACAAGGATAAGTTCCATGAACTTAGTCCTCGCGGATAAAAGAACTTTATAGATACACTCGCGTTTTCTATCGTCAATCTCGTCGCGCGAGCGAAGATTGCGCCTCGTAAAATCTATTTATAAACGATCGCTGAGTGACGATCATTATTAGTATAGAAAGTATGAGAAAAAAGTTTTTAATATTTGTGGAGTATAATTGTATAATAAAATATTATAGTTTGGAGCTCTATTTTTATAGTTATTATCACTATAATGTTATACGCGGAAAGAACAGTTTTAGTGAAATATCTAAACATTTAACTGTAAATTTGAAAATAGTTTTATTTGAAACATTAAAATAGTTATAGTGGGTTACTCAAACTGATTACTAAAATCAAAACTTTTTGTATCATCAAAGCCTCCTATATAATTACTTTGATGATCCAACAAAATTATTTTCAGATCTGTATCTAGTTACATTTTTAAATACTGCAGCAAAATCGTTTTTTTTCGAGTAATAATAATTAAATTATATTTATAATCCCACATATAAAAAGATATATATAGCTGATACCAGAAACGATTATGCTTAATTATTATTACTAACATTATAGCAGTAATTATAAAAATGGAGCTTTTGTAATTGTAATTGTAATATTTTATCATACAAATATGGTTTTATCATACAAATATCACAAATATCTCTCAGTATAGTACAATCAAAAATTTTTTATAACTCAAATTAGTTTCGCAACTGAAATAAAAAAATCTCATCAATATTCTTCTAATCAAGATGTCAAGAGTGTTACGGTTTTATTATGAAACTAAATAAGTATATACATGCAATAAATCGGAATCCTTGTGGCAATATGTGCGCGTGGAAAACGGATTGATAACATATGTTATGCCGGAGACAAGAAGCAGTAATTTCAAATTACAACGCGAATGTTGTTGATGTAAATATAAGGATCGCTGGTAGACGATAATACATGTTTGTGCTGCAGGCTACGTTTGCCATAACTCACCTACAGGACTGACAGCTTGCATAATACCCGCGAAATTGGTTTTATAAGACGACGCCAGGCACTGCTTCACAACAATGCCATAAACGCTCCGGGTAAATTACGACTCAGTGGCGTAACAACGTCGGCATAAAGAATATATCGGGGAAAAATAACAGGCAATAGCGAAAGCCATATATATTTGCCGAAGAATTTTAAATTATTCAACATCGTCGATGTTTGCGAAAGTATGATATCGAGTGTTTGTATATTTACGAAAATATATAAATTCGTTATTGAGGCGAGTTCGTCAAACGTTTTCATGTTGTGTAAAACACGCTGTTGTGGAATATTTCACATAAAAAAATATGTTGAAGTTCACGAAATGTATAGGAGTACGTTTCGAGGGCTTTGTTGGACGTATGGTTGATCGATATAACATTGCATACGACACAGGAAATTGAATATCCTTCATGCGGACACCTATCATTTATGGATGTATGAACCTTACATTGATACCTGCGAAATGATTGATGTTTATATTTAATATTACTTCTCACGCGCGGCGCATCCCTATTTTTTTCCTAACACGTTTATAAATACATAGTATGTGACGTTTTTGTAAAAAATGCTGCGATAGTTGAAAAAAACGAAACCCAATAGCAACGCCAAAATAATTTTATATCAAGGATCCTTTAAATATTTAAAATTCAAACGGTAAGAGATACATAAAATAAAATATTAAACTGCGCCATGCAGGAAAAAAAAGATTTTCCTGTAGTATCCGCAAATATTGCGAGAATACTACCGAAATTATTGATAACTACTAAAAATTGATTGTTTCGCCGAATCAACGTACGCTCTGCGAGAAAACGTAGCGCTAAACATCTCTGACAAATGGACGCGCCATAACTCCACGCGCGGATGAAAACGCGCGAGAGTATGTCTCATGCATAAGGAACTTCACCCGTTCGCTGAGTTATAATCTCTCATATCATTGTTTTATGGCAGGATCATAAACAATTCAGGCACACAGGACTGTACCGCCCGCGGGAGTAAGCAGGGACCGCCGCGCATGCAGTGATTTACCGAAAGCCGTAAATTTTTTAACTTACTGCGGATTAGATAGCACCATCTGAATGTAAATTCATCGTGACAAAACTGTGTCAGAACTGTGTACAGTCGGCGCCAAAAACAATCGCCACACCGTCCGAGCGCAACGCAACGCCGGGCGATCCGCGTGCTACGCCTATGCGCGATTTGCATAAGATAAATACCTACGGAGTGAGCATACCATCCATCTCAGTGCCGGCGGCCTAATTTTATTCCTACCGCGGGTCTTCTTATGCGCTTCAATTCATAACTTCTTGTTTCCTCCATGCGAAACGAGGATATAAATTTTCATAATTTTACATATTGCACAAACATACATTGGATCGGCATGGCACACGTGCGCCCATGCGTATATCGTTAGCTAGAAACGATGTAATGATCTCACAGCACGTCCGATTAATATCCCCGCTTTGTAAACGAAACGATCGGTGCAATAGAATTTCGGTATCAAGTATTTCGGTGCGGAAACATCAGCGCGGAATAATAAACTCCCCGGATGATCGATCCCTCTCCAATCTCCCGAATAAAATTACGTTTACGTATCACTTATATAAAATGGACCCATAACACCATTCGCCGTGCACCCCTATCCCCTCGATCATATTTCAATCCTGACGGTTCACCAAGCGGTAGCATTCGATCTCGTTTCTGTGCCATTTGCCGCGCGCAAACGATCGCCATAAAGCAACCCCGCGAGACTCCAGCGCGTCGAAAAAAACCACGTCCACTTTCATGGTACACGAAAACGGACACGAGATAGAGAGAGAGAGAGAGAGAGAGAGAGAGAGATCTTCTCCTTCTTCCTCCTCTCTTATTCTTCTTCCCCTTCATCTTCTTCTTCTTCTTCTTCTTCTTCTTCTTCTTCTTCTTTTCTTTTTTCTTCTTCTTCTTCTTCTCTCTCTCTCTCTCTCTCTCTCTCTCTCTCTCTCTCTCTCTCTCTCTCTCTCTCTCT
>NW_012130110.1:2234975-2247949 GCF_000143395.1 Atta cephalotes | reverse complement strand
TCGCGATAAGAGAGTCAAACTCGAATAGCTGTCGGGGCATTGTATTTTTTTCAAAGGATTTTCCGAAATTGCGATACGAGTAACTAACGATGATATAAAGCCAGTGATAGAGAGACTCGAAAATGTAGAGAAAAAGCATCTCTATGTCAATATTTCTCAAAAGATTACATCGTCATCACGTTGTCAGAGATCACGGGCAAGTTCGTTAACGTTTTTGATACGCGCCCATAAAAGCTTTCGGGCATGTTTTACATGCAAGAGGTCTTTGTTCAGCGTATCTTCGTAAGTCTCGCCCTGAAACATAAAGGAAATGATTAACGAGCGAATCCACCCTCCTTCATTTTCACGCCGTTTGTTCGCTCCCTCGATATTTACGAACTCTTGCCATAATATATGGCTATACGCCATATAGCGTAGACTTATGGCCAGTCACGTAACTCCATATGGAAGTTTTAATACAACAGCGAATGATAGTGTCGAAGCTTCTAAAAATAACATAAGTAATGTATTTTTGATAATTGAATTGTGTAATGAGAAATCTTTTAATGTGTTCGCATGTGCGATAAATATATTATAAAACAAGAAAGAGAGAGAGAGAAAAGAAAAAAAAGATTCCATTATTATTAGCACTATAATATAGATTGATAAAATGTGGAATAATAAATATATACGCGTAAAGAATTATTTTGCTGAAATATCTAAAATTTTGCTGAATACAGATTTAAAAGTAATTTTATTTGAAACTCAAACTGATTGCTAGAATATTAAAATTTTTTGCAACATGCATTCATTTTTCTAATTTTTGGTTTACAACATAATTATATTTTAATTATCCAAGCAAAAAAATTATTTTCAAATTTGTATATCCAGTAAAAATTTTAGATCTTTCAAAAAAATGATTCTTTTCGTGTAGATATAGAAATATAGATACGAAATTATGTAAGTAACTTGGTATTTCTCACGCCCTATTTATAATGTTCGCTATATGTTCGCATTAACATCATGCATTTCATATCCATTTTTGTACAAACGCCGACAGCCTGTGCATTTCAAATATAAAATGATGGATTGTCGTGGTGTTAATCAACGTGGATAAATATAGAGCGGCAGATTCGTCTATATAAACCATCAAGAGGAAAGAAAAAAAGAAACGTCCGACTTCATTTGCCTGCTCACGAAGTTCATAACGATATACCGACATTTGTCAAGAAGTACGTTACGCGCATAGTGCACCGACGAAACTGGCAGCCACGACGATGTTAGCAACCGCCATCAGTCGCGCGGCGTTGTTTTAATGCCCGCGTGATTCTGCGCCGGGGCTGCGTGATGAGGCCTCCTAATAACCAGTCGCTCACACGTCTGGCTTGCCACCCTTATACCACCCGCTCCCGACGGCACCGACGTCACCCCAACGGCCCGACTAACACCGACACCGACCAACGCGCGCACTGACTTCGACCCCCTTCACGGCGAGCTGCGAAACTGTGGCATGTCGGCTTCGCATCAATCTTGTTAAATTACCCGCCCGGCCAGGAGTCGTTCTCGCGCGCTCCTGGATTGATAAATTGCCCGGTCCCGTCTTCCGCAGACACGTAACGCGCTCGACGTCGCGACCTCGGAAGGTAGGGAACGTGCGAGGGACGCCCGTTACCAAAATGCGCCGAGGAAAATCAAATTAACGTGTGCGCGGCGCTTCGCTTTCTGACAACACGAATCCACTTCGGCGCGCCGCGCTCCCGCCGGGCTGTCCTTCAACGTTTCGGATGCCCGTATGGTAAGCATGAATAGAAATGGCGAACCGGGCATGGGGCGCAGTGACAGGCTGCGGTTTTCAAGATGACTTTTTGCTGTCGATCACCCGACATGGCGAATCGAATTTTCACTCGGCACGTTTTCCAGTCGTGCCCGTCATTTGTGCCAACGAAATGCTATGCATAATCAGGAGCTAATTATTTTAACGTACGCTTCGAGATCAACAATCTGCGGACTTTAATAATAAATCGAATCTCTGTTTGCGAAACGAACAAAAACGATGCTTTCAACGGTTATTTCGGCGCCATATTCCAATAATCCCTTATAATTCTAAAATATTAGTTTGCTAACAATTAACATCTAAATTTTTTTAATGCTTATAGAGTGTTATCGTACGTAAATTTTACATAAGTGAGCGAGATAATTTAGACAGCTGAACTGTGCATTCAGTGATCTATAATTAAAAGATCTTAAAAGCTAAAACAAACGAGGACAAGTTTTTAAAATTATATAATAAAATGTATATAAATTCTGTCCGTTATTTACATTTATTATTTATTTATGTACGTATATACACATACATACAAAAAATTTTTACATAAAAATTTTCGTCCTAAAGAAAAAAATTACATGATTGATTCTTAGTTTGAATCAGTATTATAACAGAGTGTAATAAGTGATTTCAATTTTTAAGTAATTTTGTATTATTATTATATATTTATGTAAATATTAAAAAGAGGCATATACACATTTGAACTACAAAAATTCAAGATTGAATTTGATAATGTGCGTATTTTTTCTTTCCTTTTGAGTTAATAGCTACTTGTGTTTATATACAAGTTTAAATTATAAATATTTTGTCATTAAAAGTATGAAATTTAAAAAACTTATTATATTAATTAAAAGTATATAGTATATATATCCTATTTCCTTGTATATAAAATTTATATATAAGTAGATAACAATACTGTATTACTCTCAATGTTGATAATCTTGTAGGATTAAGATATTAACTTTATATTGCTCATATAGTTCTTTTTTATCGTAATTATTCTAGTAAGATATTGACTCCATATTATTATTTCAAATCTTATTGTCTTCTTTTGTTGATTTACAATTAAATAAAAAATTGATAATATTCTGAACATTTTTTAGATAAAAATAAATGCAAAAAAGATTTTTTAATTATGAAACAATTAGCATTAAATATAATTACGTGTATAAATAGCATTCATACATTTAATAAATTTATAAGGCCAGGTGTCGTAATGAGCATTGGACATCCGCAAGTAATAAGGAATTAAGAAATTAAATTGTAACACGACTATTTTCAGTCGCTTTAATAGCAAATCGTGGAAGGATGATCATAATGAACACTGCCGAGCATATAGTGTCCAACGTCAGCCATAAACCTCTTGCCAAGTACCATTCTTACCTTGGCAGATACTATTCCTTCTACCTATTGCCAGTATTCTACCTACCTATCCCCATTCGGAGTCGCGCTATCGTCTTCAGCTTCTCAGCGATGAAGATAACTATCGGCTCGTTACACCTACCGAGCATCGTGGTGAACGTGTTGTAACCAGGACCAAGTACCACCTAGTCGGATCATGGGATGAGATAGAAAGAAGGCCAACTAAGCCATCGCTGATAGCGTCTCTAAGCTTGCGGACCTGACTACCCCAGCGAATGCCCGCGCCAGTGGCTAATGGTAGGTCCGCGGCTTTAGCGCGACAACGCGACCATGTTGAGTCGGACCAACGTAATCCTTACATATGGCCGAGAGATTCCACGGGATTAGGAAGGCGCGAACCCATTGTGCTTGTTTCCTCTCGCTGCGTTGAGTATCCTCCTAATATCTGCCGCGATTCGACTGGTCGGTCAACCAATGTTAGTCGCGAAACAATTCCGCGAATATTCACTTTTCAGACTAGGATGAAGGTTCAAATACTCCATTAATACTTCAAGTTTCTCCACTTTATCCACGATCTCGAATGTTGAAGACGATTCGCGCTTTAAGCAAGATTTCTAATCAGATTTCTGACATGAACGTTAATCGTATATTTATAGGTGTAATGATTGTTATTTCTTATGTTCAGCGAATAGTCGTAAAGATCAAGATGGATCAGATAGTGAGATAATGTTAATCCGGCCTCTTGTTTTGCAAAGATTCGTGGGAAGATCTTCTACTGAGTAGTCGAGACGCGATGTGAGGTAACTCAAGTCTCGCAATATCGATGTGTTGTTAAATGAATAAAGCAGAATGACTCATCCTATCTCTAGAATTTTGCGAAACAATCCATATGAAATATAAAGTATACACATATCAATATATTTTTTTAAGTAATACATAAAATAAAAGTTCCAATGACTAAACTAATAAACAGAAAAACTAATAATTAATTATATTATTATTGATTAGCATTACAAAAGCAATCTACATAAAACTTTGTTTTGTTGTCGAAAAAATATACTGTTATATAAATCTAAAAAAGAACACTTAAGTGAAATTTCATTGATACTTTACAGTATTACACCATATCGATTGTACTAGTAAGTGAGCATCAAATGAAATAAATTTTTTTTAATTTAATTTTTAGTTTCTTACTGTCAGAAAAAAACATACAGGTTTAGATAAATACAGTACAATGTTTTAAAAAATTTGAAAATGTAGACATCATTAACGAATTTGGTTGGGCGCATTTGTGCGCATTAGTTAAAGTCGTTGTATGTATATACTGATTTAATCCGAATATAAAAAGTGAAATGTAAATATTTCGAATGCGTACTTCCATTCACTTATATTTTAACGTATTTCCATGTATATGAATTGTTGTGAAAAATATTATTAACAATAAATATCCATCAGTGGTCTAAAGGCTTAGAACGCTCGCATGGAATGCAAAAGATATTAAGATTAATCTTAATCTTAAAATGTCTATGAGCTCAATATAACTAAATTACTTGTTAAGTTAATTTATGATATATTACTATTCTAGTTCCGTTAGAATTGCGTTTCAAGACAAGAAATTTCAAATGGAAATATTTAAGCACCAAAATCCTGTTTTGACCGAATATAGAAATTTTTGTATTCAATTATATATTTTTATTACTTATGTTGATATTGAAAATATTGAAATCAACTAAGAAGCCAACTGCGGTCAAACTTAGATATTAGAAAAATGATTCTATATATAATTTATTATAAACATTTATTATACATTTATTTTAGCTATATGACTGCGCGCCAGTTATTTTCGAAGTTGCAACACAATCAAACTGAAATAATAATAATCTCACAAATTTTTCAAATCGTCAATTTAAAAAACTTTATTATTTCAACATTTAAGTAATTGGCATTTCTTCGTTTATTCATATAGCAGTCAAAATATTTAACTTCTTTTTATGTAATTTGCTATTTTTCTTATTGTTATTTCTTATTTCTTATTGTTACAAATATACTTTAATAATTATAAACATATTGTTGATTTTTTAATCAATGAGCATTCAATTATTACGATATTTATCTTATAAATTCTACACTCTAAAAAAATGTATGGATTTATAATCCTTGATGTTTACATCAATGTTATCATGTGGATTTAAAATTTATTGTTAAATTTACATCACATTTGTGTTAATATTAACATCAACACAATGAGAATTATATAATGTTAAATCCACATCGATACTTTTTAGTGTATGCGTCATTGTCTCTTCAAACTACATGTAATGTAATAACAATTTTATTTCACAATTAAACGACAAAGATAGACAACGATCACTCGTCGAATCGAGTACGCAACTTAGTATGTAGAACCAATTGAAAAACATTTCGCGAAACGCATTTCGAGTTTCGAGCGAAAAGATGTTTCAAGCGTTTGAGGAAAGGAATACTATGGGGGACATAAATTTCGCATGCAGAGGAATCAAGTGGTAGGTACAATGTATCGCGGCAAGACTATACTCCGCCGGGTTTTGAATGATAAATGGCCTTCAGTGGACTGGCTAATGAGTCGGCTAGACTGACTTATACGACTCCGCGTTGGATTTTCCAGCGAAGGACTCCAGGACTCTCTGCCACGCTACCGGGGAGGTGACGCTCGCGGGAGTAGCCGTCGTATCATCGTTACGGGCGCTCATTATTCAAACTTACCGCGTTCCATCTATCTCAGTTTTACATCGCGGGAGGATGTGAGCTGCGTGACGATGTCGGCGGCTCGGAATCCCCCGGCATGCATTATTCACAGTTTCATATTGAAATTGCACGAGGGGCACACACCGTTGCTTCGCGCGCGCGCGAGGAAATGGAAACGCATTTTATCTCTCGCCTCGGCGACAGCCCGTCAAAGCCGCGCCACGTGACAGACGGCCTTGTTTCCACCTACAAATCTACCTGACGTTTCTCGCCGGTCGCTACCGAAAAGCCTCGCCGAGAGAGAACGAACACGGAATTTGACTCGTACAGCGTTTGCGGAGGATATAAATCACCGTAATAAATAGAATGCGATAGATGTGTATCGTGATGTATTTATTTCGTCATTCTTATACATCTTGTATCGAGAACATACGGCAAATAGAAATCGGAAATAAATAATGTAATTTCGTGAACGCGACGCTGAAATGTCAATCGTATCTTTTTTTTTTTATCGAGGTATAAAAAGATAGGAAACACAGAACTGTTTAGAACTGTTGAATAAATTGTTCCGATGTTATTCGTTCGCCTTTTCAATTAATAATTATGTACGTACATAAAAATCATCATGATAAATAGACTCGCCAGTTTCACATATGATTGCGCAACGCCCATCGGTCATTCCTTAGCCCCTCGGTGACGTACATCCATTAGGTCTAGTGTCCCCCTAGTGACGTAACGCCAAGGTGCGTCCCTATACCTGTTTCGAATAATGCACGCTGCGAACAATGACGTGTGGTGATGTATGTGGGTTACGGGTCGAGCAGCTGTTGCTCTCGACAACTGGTTCCTCACACTCCCGTGGGCGCTCACAATGTCACAATGACGTGTGAGCACTTGTGACAGCATCGTGTGGGTACTACATACTACATTGGAGTTTGTATTACAAGCGCTTGGCTGCACGCAAGGGTGGCGCGACTCTTGACGCTCGCTGCACAACACACGCCGTGCGCACATTTTCAAAGTATGGTCCGAAAGCGTGATTAGCTACTTTTTATCCAACCAATGGGTGTAAGCTTCTTCGATATGGGAACCAAAAATATATCGCAGCTGTATATTATGTAATATTCGTTATCACAATAGCCTGTGATTTATTTTAACTATTCACATGTACAGGATGACAAAAAAGTTCCACTACAGAATTTTGTGTATTCATCAAATTATTGCTAGGTTACCTTGCTAGGTAACAACAAACTGACGTTCTTTGTTGTTGCTTTGACGTTTAAATGATAATAAACATTGTAATGTATGTTTAAAAAATAAATTCTACAGTTCTTAGTTCATGTTATCAAATATCAAAAGATATTATATATACCAAAAAATTTTCATCGCTCAGTAAACTGAAAACCACTCTATTGATTATCCGGGAGAATTTATCCGTGAAAAGATGTTCAGTCATGTTAATGCGTTCCTCAAATATCTTAAAACTTATGTATCTTATAACTTTGTAATATCTTAAAACTAAAGATGGCCATTTTGAATGTTAATTATTATTACTTTTAATATTTAAGATAATATTTGATTTAAAACGTACTCTAGAATTTTTTTTATACATTATAATTATTTTATACAGTATAATTATTTGAGAAATAATTTAATTTGAGAAACAAAACTGTATGAGTCTTACAAACTGTTGAGTCTTACAATTCCTAAATTAAGAAAATAATAGAAATCTATAAGAGAAGAGAGGAACGAGAGAGTCATCGTTAACATCGTAAATGTTGGGGAGTCAACATTATCGACGACATGTCGACGTTTGAAACTCCCCTACCTCTCGCTAACCCCATCGCGAGACGTATATTAATCTTACCACCATGTATAACGCGATACTGGGCGATAAGTAGTCCAATTTGGCAAGATACGTCATGTGAACCCATCCATGTCGAACTTGGAGCACTACGCTTTGTAAAGCCTCGCCGGCTTCGCCCTTCTCAACACCCGTGCGGCGCAGAGCTGTGTGCAGTCAGGCTCGTATTCGCCTGGCTATCGAGTCTGGATCACGTCACGTCGCGTCGGATCGCGTTACGCTCTCGACACTGATCGGAGATTAGCGCCGCCAAACCCCTGCCACGTTGGCTCGCTCTCGCTCTGTCTCTCTCCCCCTTCAATCTGCACTTCGTCCCTACACTCCCGCGACGCAGCCTGTCTGCCTACCTACCCGTACCCTATCCACCATCCCTCGGATTGCATTCAAATCACGCACAAAGAGCTCAACTTGAGAGCTCTTCTCGTAACCGCACTAGTGCCGCGCCTATCTGACAGCCGCATCTAACGGATTTTTAACGACCTTTTGTTGGCCGAAAAAAGAATGCATATAAGCTTCCGATAGTCGACCGGGTACTCGGTCCCCGTGATACGAGACAACGCACGGAAACGATCACCAGATAACGCACTAGGCATTAGGTACCTTTTGGCGTGTCCTCGGTAAATCCATGCCATGGTGCAGAGGGATAGAGGGAAAAGAAGAGAAAAAAGATAAATATTTTACAGATTATCCTCGCCAATGCTGATTTGAATTACGGTTACCGTGAAATTGAAATCATGATTTATTGGCGGAGGAGACACAATTTATCTTTTCTTCTTCCCTTTTTTCTCTGCATCTGCCATCAAAATATCCTTGACAACTAATGGGACGCGTTGCGCGTCATTCGTGTAACTGACTGACGCGCTGAAACTAATCGATAGAAAAAGTCTTTATGTTTGTCATCAGCTTTTCAAAGTCTTAAAGTCTATTGTCTGTCTATTGTCTATGTTTTTTTTTGTTCAACTAATAAGCTAGGTAAACGGAAGTCAACAGTTATCGAGAGCGTCAGCGGGGAGCAATCGTAAACTATAATAGAGGAATGCTTTTGTTTACATGGTTTCCTGAGATCGAAGAATCCTGAAATTCAATTGTTGTCGACAGGTTACGTACCTTTAAGCACGACTACGGTGATAAATGACTCCTACCGCGTGCCTCGTCGTTACCGCCTCATTCCGAACTTCCTTGCTCCGGCATAGTTCGTTTAACGTCACGTCGGATCTTCAAGATGGCGCTGAGCACAGGAGGGAACGATTTTGCGAGAGTCGTTAGCACGGCACCGAGCCACGCCTCCTTCTACGAGCGTTGCCTCCTTTTCCCATACCCGTACGCGTTGCGCTCTACAAAGAACGAGCTGAGGAGGCACTCGAAGCGAGACCGGGGAATCGCTCGGAAAGACTCGTGAAACAAGAAATAATCACCCTATTATCAAGAGTTTAACGAGGCTTCGCCTGTTATTGAACATCGCCTCCCTTCCTCTCTCCAGCCGCACGGCAACACAGGCCGGAGAGATATGAATTTTACTTCCTACATCTCGCCGACATCTCTTCGCTTACGACGACGTTAGCTCGCGGCTTATGAAAATATATGCCGAGCACGCACGCGTTTGCGCGAAAAGTAATGAGACGTTATTAATTGAACGTCTCTCTTATTTATCCCCTCCCCTGTCCTCTCTTCTCTTCCTTTCTTCCTTCCCCGATGTTTAAAAGTGCCAAAGATAGTCGATGTTCCAAATGAAACAGATGGATCGTTATAGACATCTGAAAGAGTTCTTTTCCGGTATTTTAAAAAGATTCTATAGAAATATACCTACTCTTTAACTTCTTATGGAATTAAATCTGAGTTGCTTTGAAAGAGAAGTTCTTTTTCTATTCTTAATAGATATGAAAAAAAATCGTTAGCAATACGCGACATCGCCGCCAGATGGACGCGCCAGAATTCTTTTTCTCGTAAGTAAAAAGCTACATAGGATAGAATAAAATGCGGTGGCATTATAAAACTTCTCAATCATTTTAATGAAATGATGATGAAATGATACCTTGAATATAAGTTCACAAAAAATTGGATTCCGAAATAAAAATAATAACTCATTATCATCGAAAGTTATTTTGATATCATTGCAAATTCTTATAGATTAAAAAATAATAATTCATTACTAATATCATCAAAAGTTATTTTGATATCATTGCAAATTCTTACAGACTAAAAAAATTTTTTTACATGAATTTTGTACATAAAAAATTGTTCAGAGAATTGGACGTAAAAGTTAAATCTTGAAATTCTTATGAACAGAAATAAAAGATGGAAAAAGGATACATTATAATTGAGGAAATTCAAAAGGAATTTTTTTGATTCTTTATGCATAGTCATGGCGAGTCTGACATAAAAGATAATAAACGAAATAATGTATGTTCCAGTAGATAAAATCGATGATCGCGTGTTTTTACTAATTTTTAGTAGTTTAGGCACAACGTTTATTCATAACAATCTGTGGAGATTTGTCCTGTCCTCTCAAGAAAGCCACCAATAAAAGCCATCCGTTCGCGTGAGAAGTGAGAAACAGTTTCCGACTCGTCGCCGATGTCATACATCATGTCGCTTAATGTACTCACTTTGTTAATTTCTGCACTTGAGACTGTAATTAATGCGCGCTGAAATGTAAGACTTGCGTGAATGGTAATCGTTTTTCTGTTATAAAAACCCACGGTTTCCGTTCCACCTTTCTGTTACCTTCCATAAAAATGTAAGTTCCGCAATCATAAATCATTTTTAATCAACTTCCGTTTTGATACAAGAGCTCGTTAAATGAATGCTACGAATGTACTAGAATTAATAATACGATAACACTCGGTTATGAATCGAAACGGAAAATAGAAGGGCAGAAAAAAAACATTTCGCCATCTCGTATTGTTGTTATATACATAACTTACAGGATGCATCTATTCTGCTATTCATAATTTAGGACAATCTTGATAACGAATATTGTCGGGATAAAGACAGGCGCATATCATTGCAAAATCAATAAGTCAACGAGGAACTCATGAAATCGTATACACAATTCGTACTATTCGTTACCGTGAGTAATGAAAAATGGCTCCGTGCTTAGATGGAAGCAGGTCGCGTCGGAAGAGATATAGATAGGTAGGTAGGCAGGCAACTATACGGGGAGGATGATAGAGTGGGCCTATGCATTCGTCCAGTAAATAGCGTGATTGATCGATATTATATTCATAACAGGCAACGACTTGTCATCAATCATATCCCGTCGCGCATAACTGCGGGTCTCTGTAATATACCTGCCCGGCCGGTATAATACATTACGCCTCCAGTCCGTATTCAGTACACCGGGTGATCTAGAAACATTCTCCTTACGCCTCCCGCGGAAAAGCCGGGCACGCTAGAAAATTAATGGCCTTAACAACGCATTGTAAAATACCGTACACGTGTTCGCTTTTTAACGAAGTCGAGGCCACGACTTCTCATCTGTCAACGAAGTGGCGCATAGGAAACGGAAAATTATATCAAAATATTATTTTTAATGTAAAACCCGATAATAATCCTCGTCCACCTATATATTTACAATATATATTTTCCTTTTTATTTATTTATTTATTTATTTATTTATTTATTTATTTATTTATTTATTTATACTAGCGCGCACAGTTACGCCCGCGCGTCACGCGCTTGCATTCTGCGATGCGATGGGTTGATGCGTGACAATGGGTCCGGTGCTGACACGGTAGCCTTCCCCCCGTTGCCACTCAAAGCCTCTCAGGTAACGCGATCCCGGCAGCCTAAATAAACAAGGTAGAATAAATAAAAGCTATTCTATATGTCAGTTCGGTGTTTGCCTAGCTGTCACGGAAGTGGAGGGCACTCTCAGTCTCAAATGGATATCGAATCGGCCGTTTACAGCCCTCTTCTTTCGGCATGCGATAGGCTACCGTTCTATCGATGGCATATGAACGATATTTTTATCATCGCCATGTTATATACGCTCTCTTAGATTGACAATGTCAGATTAAACCTCGGGGAGATGGTGAGGAGGAAGGGGGGGGGGGAAGGAATTTCAAATGTATGTACAGTATATCTGCTTGGAGAAAACGCAACCTAGTGTAAAAAAAATATTAAACCTTATTTAATATTCTTGGTTTGATTAATATTTATCACATTAGCATATCGGTAGATATAAAATATGCTAATGCTTACAGAAAAAAAAGAGAGAAAGAGAGAGATAATGAACATCGCGATGTCGCTTTCGACGATTACGAAGTTGTGGATAAATCGAAATAAAATTTCTTAATTAATGCGCGCGCTTGATAAATAACAGGAAGCGTCGATTCCACGATCTCTCAACGATCGGGAGCAATCGCGAAAGACGTCCGAGATAAGCAGACAGGCGGCTTGGTGGAAGAAGCAAATGAAATTGACAGTCGACGTTTGTCTGCGCTTACGTTCCTCTCGCGCTCGTAGTCTCTCTGTAGTCTGTCTGTCAGCATGACACCGAGCGACGCCTTCTTTATTATACATTCAATTATTAGGCGCTGCGCATGACAAGCGCTATTGCATATTTATATCTGCCAACCGAGGCGAGCTCAGCCGGATAAGGGGGTTCCTGACAGCCCGTCACGAGCATACGTTAACATTCTTAATAACGTACCCGGTTTGTATACGTTCAACCTGCACAGTGTGCGTGCTCATTCGTATATACACGCAGAAAACGTATACGCATACAAACGGCACGTATACGTAGACGAAAATGCATGAAATGCATGCGCACGCACACACATACGGTCGCGATACGAACGTGTAAAAGCCACACGGTACAGTGGTGTAATTTCAATACACGAGGAAGCTATCAACCTTTATAACCTGTTTATTACGATAATACCGTAAATTTGCATCGCGTGTTCCATCGTAATCGCTTGCCGCGGCGGATGTCATATTACGTTAACTACAGTAGTTAAATAGGCATCCGGGGAATAGGCCCAAAGCCGGCATACTCTGAAATTTGCGCCACTCCCGGCGTACATGGATATTGGTTTCAGAACGGTTTAATGAATTCCGTTCCGAATTTTATATGGCAGCTTGTTTAACACCTGACCGACGAAACATCTGACCAATAAATCAGCTATGATTTTGTATATGTATTATACATATCTCACACATACACACACTCTCTCTCTCTCTCTCTCTCTCTCTCTCTCTCTCTCTCTCTCTCTACTC
>NW_012130110.1:2231425-2234955 GCF_000143395.1 Atta cephalotes | reverse complement strand
TACTACTACTACTACTACTACTACTACTACTACTACTACTACTACTTACTACTTACTTACTTACTTACTTACTACTACTCTACTACTACTCTCTCTCTCTCTCTCTCTCTCTCTCTCTCTCTCTCTCTCTCTCTCTCTCTCTCTCTCTCTCTCTCTCTCTCTCTCTCTCTCTCTCTCTCTAAAATCAAGTACATATTATAAATATTATTTGGGAATTATGGAAATATAAACCACATTTTGCGTTATGTAGCGTTTGAGAACTAAAATAGAAATACATATATGTGTTCGATTAAATCTAACGCTCACCTGCGGCATGTTATTACAATCATTCGGACATGCCCGAGGTGTTGCGAATTTAGTAATGGATGCGATACAAATTTCTCTTAAGGTTTTTTAAAGAAACCGGAATTCTCCATCACGCTTGTCTATATGTACTCTGCGTTAAAAATATTATCAAAGACGTCGCGTCCGCGAGATAAAATGCATGCCGATACAGTAGCTTTTTCGTCAACAAAATGCTGAACAACGATCGTATATCAGACACCGCCCACGGCGACCGTGGGCACCATAAAGAGAACAAAAACTTTCTTATTTTCCCCGTCCATGGCCGCCTGCTTTGATATACGATACGTTTGTACCGCGTCGGCCGGAGCCTTCGAAAGCCGACCATCTACCGTAACAGCATTTTTATGCTAAACTGGTCGATGCAACTGACAAGAATTGACAGAATTCGGAAAACAGCTGACAGCCCGCCATGCAGCCACTCCTCTGTCCGCCGGCGGTAAATTTCAAACTGCCTCTCCCTTCTTTTTCTCCCGCCGCAAAACGAATGCCGGTCCATTTCTACCACGTTCGCAGTCCCGCCCAGATAGCCTCAAAAATTATGATTAAACGGGGAGAAGAGAAAGAAAGAGAGAAAAAGCGCGAATGTCAAAATCCGGAGTTTTGTAAAATGTAAACTGCGTAATATGCAAAATTGGGAAAGTTTGTAAAAAGTTACTATTTAGAAGTGGTAGTTAAAGTTACAATTTTTTTTCTCAAAAAATAACTAGTTATTATTATAATATAACTAGTTTCCAATTTTAAAAAGTAACACGTTAAAGTTACAATAACTTAAAAAGTAACGAGTTTTCAGTCATTTAACTGTTTAATTTATTTTTTTTAATTTTTTGCATCGCTATTTTAAATATAAAAACTTTATACTACATTTCTAATATTATTGAATTATTTTAGTAATTATATCAAACATTTTCAGTGTTATACATTATATTATTTATAATAAATTAAAATAATATTCTTGAAACTTCCACGGGTGCTTTCTATATAAAGATTATCTTGGAATGCCATTCCAAGCATGGATCTGGACATGGAGAAAATCCGCGAAACGCATAATCTTTAAATAAATTAAGATATACACTTAGAATTATATTAATAATATGAATGAATATGAAGACGTTTTATTACAGGGGAAGGTTACCGATATCGTCATATCACAAATGATACTTTAAAAATATAAATACAAACTAGAAAATATCTACTGTCAAATAATATAACAATTTTTGTAATTCTATAACAGTTAACTTTTTCATAAAATAAGCAAAAATAAGCGCCTGAGAAAATGGGCCCCAAAACTGACACAGTCGACAGTAACGTCATATATTTTTATTCTTTTCTTTTACAGGAGTCATCTGTACTTACAAGTAAATATATGTAAGATTTTCTGGAATCCTTTCACTTCAATTAAAACGTTTTTTTGTTGATTTACATGTATTTTATACCTACTGTTCTGCAAGATGCAAACAAGATGTAACGCGACAATTCTTTTTTGAGGATTTTCCTATAAATACGATTATCTTCAGTTTCGATAGGGCTATTTGACACTATAATGTAAGACTGTAAAGATTAAATTAGCTTATAATCTGTCTTACTGACAGGTGTATCAATTTACGCTGCACTCTTATTTTATATTTTAAATTATATTATGAAAAAAATAAAAAAGAAGAAAATATAATTAAAACTGAAACTGACTTAGGAAATTACAAATATGTAAAATGATGTAATCGATAATCACTTAATTTTTAAGACTTGATAATCATTTAATTTTTAATAAACATTTACAGAGTGATGATTATCATATTTTATAGATGTCGTGTAATATATAGATAAGAGTTAGAATGAAGTGTTCAGTGAACAATCAGTGATAATTTCTTGTGATTAGGATACAGATACATTCCACAATTTAGAAAGAAACAATCAGTGTTCACTTCATTTTGATCACCATATGTTAACAAACAAGTTTGATATAAAATAACTATAAAAATTGTTAAATTAGTTACTAGTTATAAAAAAATATAACCAAGTTAAATTATAAAAATAAAGGAACAAAGCTAGTTATTAAAAAAAATAACTATAATTGTAACTTCATTACAAGTAACGAGTTACTTCAATACTGATAATCAACGAAAGAATAATATACTAATGAATATACCATGTGTCATTTAAATAACAAAATGATTCTGAAATCGCTAATAAATATTTACCTTTGAAGTCGTTATAAATCTGAACTTAATATATGACATTTCTGTATTTTGATTTTATAATTACACCACAAATGATATTCGTAATCTTTCTTTCAACGTATTTTTTATTCGTTTATTTCTCACGCAAGTGCCACGTAAATATTTAAAACGAATTATCTCCGGGTCGTAATAGTTAGCTTGCATTTATGCTCAAGTGACTTGTAAATAACGAAACGAAAAAAAATTTAATTTGACTTAATTGCGCTATTACATATCGAGCACAATTGCCACGCCTAAAGGTGTGCAAGACACAAGACAGATGTGACGGTGTCACCGACTCCGCGTTCTCCAGCTGCTAAACAGCATTATGTTTCGTTCTGAGAAGCTTACATTGTACTAGTTGTTACATAACGCCGCCTTGTCTATAATTTGCATAGCTTAAGCGATAGGGGAAAAAATCATATAATTTGATTGTCGTAACATTACATTATTTGCGCGCATAAATCGTCTACGAATCCGCTCGATATTTACTATTCGATTATACGCTTATGTTAATCGCGTTTAATTAACGAAATTATAATTTATATAAAATGAATTATATAAGGTAAATAAGAATAACACTAACCCAATAATTGAATGTGATCGAAAAAAATCAACAATATATTTGTAATTATTAAGATCTTTGTCAATAACAGAAATAACTTTGTTAAGAAAATAGCAAAAAAAGAAGTTAAATATTTTGTGTTAGAATAAATAATATATACACGTAATTTTTATTGGAAATTATTGCAAAAAATTAAATCGTTTCAAGTTTCGCAGGGGATTAATCATATTTTTATCATCTTCTTACCATCTAACGTAAGACAGTCTTACGTAGTCCATACTTTCAAATTTATTATACTGTATATGTATTTATCTAAATATGGTATATTTTCCATGATCGTAGAAAACTGAAAATTAAATTTAAAAAATTTATTTTATTAGAAGTTACTAGTCGATATGAGGTAATGT
>NW_012130110.1:2229704-2231167 GCF_000143395.1 Atta cephalotes | reverse complement strand
AGAGAGAGAAAGAGATTATTTTTTTATAGTAACATTTTTCGATCTCCGACAAAAATTTCATGTGGATATTAATTTATGTAACGTCACTAATTAATAATCAATAATATAAAACTGATCATATTTTCTTATTAATTCCATCATTGGAACATTTACCTACCTTATATGTGCACTCCTGTTAACGCCTGTCCGTTGATTGTCGAAGACAGGTCTCCACCTCCGTTTATATGAACAGACTATTAAAGCCCGTACAATCTACGTCTCATGATATTGGTAGACAAAAGAATACATTAGGAGAGGAGTCTTATGACAGATACGTGTCTGTATCGGGTTATCAGCGGCGTCTCAGCATCAGACTACGGCATCGTTATGGGCACGACGTTGACGGACGGCTCTCTTACGCACGGTTGACGGGAAACACAAATTGTGGGCGCAGCTGCGCCGATAGTAATCAAGAAACACGGTAGGTAGTGGAGTAGAGTAGCCAGCTAATAATTCTCTCCCTCCCTTCCCCTGCCTTTCGTCCCTCTCATCAACCCCTCTCTTTCTCTCACTCTCTCCTGTCGTACAAGTTTAGTCACACACACACACACACACACACACACACACGCGCGCGCGCGCCCTAGGTTATAGACTAGCTAAAGATACGTGAGAGAGTGAATGAGGCAGGAACGTAGAAGAAGAGAGACAGGGTAGAGCTGGTAGCACTTCACAGGAAAATGATGTTGATCCAGGTCGATACCTGTCATCCGCTAGTCGATCCACTGCCGAGATTGCTCCTAGCCCCGGATTCGCTTCGCTTTACATTGATATTCGTGTGTCCCCTGTCTGCACCTCGCATATCCGGGCACAATGAGGGCCAACTGTGTAACTCTATGACCATGGCGACGTATTAGTGCGTTCAAATATGTAGTTATTAACTGCACAATCCATCCAAAGTCATGGAACTGAAGGGAGAAAAAAGGTATGAAATAGAACGATTTATAAAACAGAACGATTCCCGTAAATTACTTTATTTTTGTTGTAAATAAATAGTTGTACAAGTAAAATATGTATAATGCAGTATGACGTTTTTGAATAGTCCTACAATAAATAATTGTAAGAAAGATTTAATTATGACATTATAAATGTAAGCTTAGATAAATACTGTTATCATTATTCATAGAAATACATTCACAATTCACCAATTATCAAAATTAGTAGGCTCAGATACGTGAAGGCGAGTTGAATTTATCACCTTTGAATGACGCGAGTAACTTTAGCGAGATAATTACCAAGATTATATGATACGGGATGACGGCTGGCGCGAACATTTCGCAAACGCTGCCACCGTCAATCTACTTCTGCTTACTCTAAATTGTTATCCTCTAACGGCGCGTCGAGCCAAACGGTTAATCCGCCGAACCGTGTCTAATTCCATCTGACACGGTCTTTCGTTTGATAGTCTCTCTTTCTCTCTCTCTCTC
>NW_012130110.1:2216495-2229684 GCF_000143395.1 Atta cephalotes | reverse complement strand
ACGTACGTACTACGTACTACCGTACTACTACTACGTACTACGTCTACTACTACTACTCTCTCTACTCTCTCTCTCTACTCTCTCTCTCTCTCTCTCTCTCTCTCTCTCTCTCTCTCTCTCTCTCTCTCTCTCTCTCTCTCTCTCTCTCTCTCTCTCTCTCTCTCTCTGTTCTTTTGCACGATGCCTTGTCAACGTGCAGACATTCTTGCGAAAGAGCTGCATTACCGGGTATCATAAGCGTCATGCACACGTCGCGTATAAATTTTCAGTATACATTTACATTTCTTGGCAATCGTTCGAGTAGCCAGTCCCTCATTCCAAATCTCTCATACTTCTTTGTCATTTAAATTATATCTTCCGTACGGTCTGTCATATTCGGGTGAGATAATATCAGTTTATGTAAATACTCCGAAAATCGTTTCTCAAACATCATTATTGAAAAATATGCTTATATTTCTTACGGGAATGAAAATATCATTTGGTGAACATGACGGAGAGAGACTCGAAGATAGGGCGGAAATAGTATATGGATTAGAATGTAAATTAGCTTTGAGTGCCGTCACAATGCGACTTAATCTCGTTATGTTTGGGAAATATGATGCTGACGGAGTGCTTGTCAGTCACTTTCGATGATAGGGAAGCGTTGCTTATTGGTTAGGGAGCGGCGGTTGAATACGGACCAGGGGAGATATCATTATTTATGCTATAAGTATCCTCGAAACTCTTCTTTGAACTAACACAAAGATAGATTATATCATGGATCTCGTCTTGAGGCTAGAATCTTAAAAATACGCTTGTAAAAATTCAATCATGACACTCGTGAAAAAATCGACAAATTATTTATATTGACCATTGAATTCACAAATTCAAGGGAAATGCACGATAAAAGAAAGTGAGATTTTTTTATTGCACAATTGAAAAATTATGTTAAGTTTCAGAACACATTTCACGGAAGCTCAAACAATCCAAATTTTTGTATTAATTTAACTCAATATAAATATGTGTTATCTTTATAGTAATTTAATACTGAAAAAAATAATAATTACTTTGAGTAATAAAACCACTATTGCTTAGTACTCTTAGTTACTTTTATTTAATATTTAAGATAAGTAATTTTATGTAGAAAGTAACACAAACATTGTTAAAATTAACACAAAAAATGTAACGCTTTATTACTTCGGAAACAAATTATGAAAATATATTTCTTCAGTAAAATTAATATTTATAATTTATAATTAAATTAATACATACATTTATGTTTTTTCACTTATTATTAAAATTAATGTTTGAAAACTATATTATTTTTATATTATTTATTCATTTACTCATAAATTATGTTATTTTAAGAAATGTTAAATATTAATTTAATATAAAATACTGAAGTAGTATTTTAAAGAAATCGTATTATATTAAATTAATACTCGGATATATTAAAAATACAATATAAAAATTTTAACAAATCGATTTTAAGATTTTAAGGCAAATACAGAATGTTTTTTTATTATGTGTTTATAATAACTTCGTTACCATTTTAAAAGTGCGATTAATGAAAAATAAGTATTCGGATATAAAGCATTTTGCTAGCCAGCAGCAACGCTTGAATCGTTTCGTTTAAAATCGTTCGCTTTGGTCGCGATAGAAAAATCCAATTTGCCCAGGTCACGACGGGCGTATACGGTATAAAACATGCCTGTCAGTGGCGCGGAAAGCGGCTTCCACAAGAGTCGGTAATGCACGTGTCACGTGAGTGGCATAAAAGACAGGAGTGATGGAAGGCTAAATAGCAACAGTGTCGTGACATGCAACAGTGACCGAGCGGTCCCGACTGTCCCTGTCCGCGTGCGGAGTCACTGCGGCGCGACAAGTTGACATGTTTGCACGGAGGCCGCACGCTGATCGCGCACGGGCATTAACAAATACTCTGTTACCCGCAGCAGGGCGGCAGGATACATTCTACACGTGTACAGGATGCACCGAAGGGAAGTTCATCGGGGACAGGTGGCTGGGAATCGCGGCGACACGCCGACGGGTGACTCGGTTTCCGCTGCGTTTGTCGCCACCATCGATTAGAATGAAATAAAAAAATAACATAAGTCGACGGGAAACTGATGCCATCGATTCTTGTAATCGGCACTTTTCTTCTTTATCAAGAGCGGTTGCGCGCTGCGTGTACGTGCACACTTTACGATCACGATTGCCACTTCGGTTTTCAACCGAAGGCTCCAGCTTTTTACTAAATCTTTGGCTAACCAAATTTTGTAGGGATGAGAAGTAACTTCGTTACTTTTACCGTTACTTTTTATAATAACGGTTTGGTAATGACGTTGCAATTTTTTACGACGGTAACGATAACTAACTAAAAGATTGGGAAGTCATTTTTGAAAAGTAACTTGTCACCATTACGTGTTACTTTTACTCGCTTATTTTAACTCGTTACATGTAACGAGTTTTTTTTTTCATTTTTCTTCCAATAAATAATGCGTAATGATGATAAATTACTTTTCGAAAGTGACTTTTCCAATCTTAGCTTTTAGTTAGTTATCATTACCGTCATAAAAATTACAACGTCATTACCAAATCATTATTTTCAAAGTAAAAATAACAGCGTTATTTTCCATCCCTGAAATTTTGATGACTTTTTTTAAATGCGCTCGTCAATTTTCTTCCGATTTTTTGGAAAGATATTTCCGGTAAAAAAGGATCAAATCTGTATTGTTAAATTCATAATAAAATTAAATTATACTAAATTTTTGTTTTTAATCATTTTTACAAGTCGCCAGTGCTCCTAATACTTCATCTTAAATATCAACTAAAAGTAATATAAAATCAATGGTATAATTTCACACTGAACAATATAACTGTTTTACGTACATATATTACATATATTATATTACATTTATATTGTTGAGTGTGAAATTATAATTTTCGTGTTATGTTACTTTTAGTTGATATTTAATTGATATTTAATTGGAGTTTACTGAAATATATCATCAATTTAACTAAAATGAAATTAAACAATGGAATTAAATCGATTTAACTCAAGAAAATATATTAAATTTAACTCAGTTTAATTTATTATTTACTAATTTTCTAAATGCATATGTTAATATAGACATTTTTCATTTTTAAATTAACCAGAAATAGATTAGTTTAAATTTGGACGCACATGGAAGTTGAAAATAACAACATGTTATTTAACTCAAGAGATTAGGTTACCATTGCTTTTTTGATATTTAACAGTATGATGATCTTTTTTTAGAGAGAAACATGCACTACAAGAAAGTTTCAATTTCAGCAATTTCAGCTATCGATCTCCTGCCGGAGAGCCGTCAATTTTCAGTGAAACACTAGTCGAAAGGTGCAACCGTGTTTACGGTCCGCGTATCTTATTTTCGTAAAAATCCTCGACTAGCGCTTGGTAACACAAAGATTAAAGTCGCAACGAAACAATTTGATGGAAAAAAGTGGCGAGAAAAGCGTTCGCGTATAAACGTTGTCCTCGACGTTATACCACAGTGCTCTACGTTCCTTCTTTACGAGCCCCTTGCAGCAGCTAGCCGCCACGTATTTTCCTCTTCCGTAATGTCTCCGCGCTGGTCTTTTGTTCCCCTCCCTCGATGCGGCAGTTTTGCCGTAACGTATAAAGTTTGTGTTTTCTTGCGTGGCATATAGTTGGCTGTTCTCGCTGGCATAAAGCCGGAGAGGTCGCCGGAGGAGTTAGAGACCGCTTTAAAACGATGTACGGTTTAGTTCTCCTCGTCTGAAAACGCTTTGAGCGAGACACGAATCAGATATCTAGGTCGAGATATGACTACATAGTTACAAATAGCCACCAATGTGCAACGTCGCATTTCATCAAGTATTAATGCATGTCTTCATTGACAAAAATGGCACATAAAAATTATTATATACATACAATTCCGTCTTCTCTAGAAGATACATATATTATGCAGTTAACGACACTCGTAAAGTACGATTCAAATATAACTCGTGCATCTAATACGTATTGTCTTCATACGAGCGAGGTAATTGCTATTTCGTAGCCATAACGAATGACTTACGATTATGTTTTCCTCGATTCCTCCAAGTCCTTTGAAAATGGGTGGAGAGAGGAGGACAGAATGGGTCGGCACAGAGCAAAGTAGCGCAATCTGCGAGACCGCCACTTGGCTGTAACAGATACGCCAGGAAATAAATGTCTGTATAAAGGAGTTGGCAAGTTCGCCGGATGATATCAAGATGCCGCCGACTAATACTGCCAGCCAGTATTAGTCTAAGGGTGAGACGACATTTCACCGAGAAAATGTACCCCTTTTGTTCCGCGCCTATTTCCCCGGCCCCGCGATGCCCTCTCCGATATCAAAAGAATTTGGCTTTATTTTCCTTTTATCCACCTTGGAGAGAACGACACGCTGTATCTAATAAAGAGAAATTATGTCCTGCGAGTCGGACTTCTGCCCAGAATAGCCAGACAGCGTGTCGTCTTTCATCGAAGATGCTCGAAGCCCGGTAACCATGCCTGCCTGCAGTAACAATGCGAGCTCGAGTTTCGCCTACTTTGTAAGTAACGGTCAAACGACGATCGTAAGACGCTAAGTGCTTGAGTGCTTCACGTGTATTGCAACGTATTCTTGGAACGTTTGTGAAGTTTCAATTTAAACTGCGATTATGCGAATTGAGATAAAAGAGAGGTAGTCGTGCACAATCAGGTTTTTAGTATTCATTAATAAAAAGTATTTCTAACGAAATTAAGAAAATGAAACGTTTCATATCGCATAATTCAAGAATATGATACCATATTCTTGCGCGTCTGTAGCAAAATGATACAACTCAAAATTAGTTATTTTTTTTAATAAGTTTTTAAAATTCTTTCTAAATTAGGGAATAATGTTTTAGAATAGTGAATATGTGAAATTGTACTTTCTTTAATAATATCTACCATATAACTAAAATATGGAAGTTCATTTCAAATAATTGACATTCCTAAAGAGAGCTATCTCACTAATTTTGAATTTCACTCATTTTACTTTTGATAATGTTATCTATAACACATTTTTAGGACGTCCATCGGCTCAGTTACCTTGCATTATCGCGGACTAGATATTGAATGATTTAAGAGGAGAGATCTGGTGCTTTCCACCAAGGACACAGTCAGACATAGTAAATCATTATATCCTTATTGTTTGCCTACGTTAACAAGGATAAAATGATTTATTGTGTCATAGTATCCGACTGTGTCCTTACTGGAAAGCACCCATTGAAAGTTACCTTTAGTAATTTCCTTTAGCGTTTTATCTAAGATAAGTGGTCAACATTGTAACACAACAGTTCCTCAAAATAGAGCACAAGAAATATTAAATATTTTAAATTCTGTACAACTACTAACGCTCCAATTCACTTTAGAGTTAGAAGAACAAACATTAAATTTTCTAGACGTTACTATAATAAAAAATAAGAATGAAATTGAATTGATTGGTTCCATAACTTTTTTTGATTGATATTTAAATTTTCTTTCTCAACATTTTATTGTTGTTACTTTCTTTTCATGTTAGATTTTAATTATAATGTCATTCTCTTACTTCAAAAGTGACAGCTCAAAAAATTAAGTTTTCCAGGAAAGAGGAAAAACTATTTTTCAACTTGAAAAAATTATTCGATAATCAAATAATATCGATAAAAGGAATATATTCTTAAGTAATCAAAAATTATTCTCATCATTTTCGTTTCACAACTCTTAAAAAATTACTTTCTTTTAATTATGATAATTTTATTATGACAATTCTTTTTAATTATCTTTTTTAATTTTAACGATTTTTTATGAAGTTAAATTAATTTACTTTTGATAATTGATAGGATAATGTTTACTTAACTCATTCATAGTAATCAATTAAAAATCATATTTTAAGTTGTGTCACTTTTGAAGTAAGAGATTCATATATTCTTTGAAACTATTGCATAAGTTTCCAAAATTCGAATCCTCCGATTCTACTAGTATTGTGTTTTTATCTCTTATCAAAGTTGTGACACTTGTTCATACGCACAATATGCTGACACATATGTCATTTTTCCACAATAATATATTAACCTTTTGGGTCGATTTTCCTTTGTTATCTCAAAATTGTTTTTTTGACTTATGTCACTTTTTTATCAACGCGATATTATAATCTAAAAAAATTACAAGTCTCAAAAATAGTCAAAAAAGTTTCAAGGTCAATTTTTATGCCATATCTACACAATTTTAAAAAATCAAATGTTAACTAAGTGTCCTCGTTCAAGGACAATGGAGGGTTTAAATTCGTTAAGGACACACGGACATTGATCCAGACATCGTTTGGAATCCATTTTGACGTTGCGCATCGTGAGAGGGAAACATGAGAAGGAAACATAAATTATCGAATAAGACAGGCGAATATCTGCACCGGGATATCACGCCATCAACTGGTTAAAGCGCTCGTTTCGAACAACGAGACAAGGACTGTCGCGTGGCAGATGCTCTTGGGTTGTGCGTCTTGTTCCATTCCTGCCGAGAGGGCAGAAATGTGTCAACGTGTCCGGCATGAAAGACGAATGTCCCGCGGTGGTTCTCATTAGCAGACCGCACCGGGGGTATCCTGTCCTGCCATCCCTCCGCGCTTTTCCACCCTCTGCCTCTCTCGTTTCCGCCGTAATTTCACCGGCGTGGATTCTCCAGGTGCTCGTGAACGTCAAGGGACGATCCTCAGTTGCCCGCCCACGCTAAACGCCTACCAGTTAATCTTCTCATTCATTCGTACAAAGGTCATGACTAATGACCATGGTATACAAGCACACAATGAGATTTACTTCCTCGTGCCGGACATTTTCCCCGGTTTCGTCCGATAGCCGTTGCTAATTTCTTAGAGAGCTTTTGTGTTGCCGAACGAAAAATGAATAAAATTCAGAGAATAAAAACTCGGTAAAGTTTGCTCTGGAAATCTGAGAATTTCGCAGGTAACAATACTTATTGTTACATCCACTGCCATCGTCAATAGTAGTATTTTGGGACCGATAAAAGGTAAAATATGATCACATTTAGAATATATATTTATCGCACATTATATCTTATGAAAGGTTACACATTGTAACGAATTTTACATATTATATTGTACTCTTTTATTTACACCATACCCTCATATATTAAGAGTTATAATCGCCAATAATATTTTTGACCGAAAAAAGATGCAAATAATAAAATAAAATCATATTAGATACATATTTTATCCTACATCGTCAGCATCTCTTACACTGTAATAAATTTTATATTACATCATACTATCCTCACATATACATGTAATATTACATTATAATATTATATTATAATCGCCAATTAATATTTTGTAATAAAAAAAACCGGTAAAATATAATCGCAAATATATAATATTTACATGCATATATTTTATTTATTACATTAACATGCATTATTTTATGTTATACAATATATCTTACATTGTAAAGATTTTTTTATATTACACTATACTTTTTGTGAAGATATTGAGATATACTCGTTCCGATTTATAGCGCGAGAAGCTGAAACGACTTTTGCACAAGTAACTCAACATATCTCGCGACGCGATCGATATGTCGGGTCGTGTAAGAGGCGAATGAAATATGCAATGTAGTAGAACATATGTAGCCGTTTTATATCATTCATCGCACTTGCCCTTATGACAACATAACAACATACGAACGGACATGAGTAACGAAGTAATATTATATGATGGTATCATAAATGACATCGATTTACGCTAATTCCCCCCCCCCCCCCCGCGACGATGGATTTCCCTGTTGCGTGATTCGTCATTGTATAAATCAGTCGAAATTTTAACTTAAGAGAAGCAATCAAAAGAAATTTATTGCAGCGTTTATAGATAGTATCCTCCGCGAGGAAACGAACGGGGAAAGCTTCCGAGACGCTCCATTATGCGTTATTTTGCTCGCAGGATGCAGAATGCTATAATGATGGGAGTCTATGTGTACAAAACCGAAGACTGCCTTCCTGACAGATGAAATGGCAGACGTCTCGCGCAACAGCAGGATGCGCACACAGAGAGCGAAAATGATCGCCCGAACTCATCTTAGAAGAGATATGTTTGCGCGCTAGAGCTCTCGCTCGCCTAGGGTACTCGATGAGAAACACGGTCGTAAAATGCGCCTGCCACACACGTCTTATCCCTTTCACCACCACGTACCGAGAGATCGCCGGTCATATATTCTCGCCATGATGCTGGCCCCGAAAAAAATTTAGAAAACTGCAATTTCACGACGATTGATCGTGACGCGTATTTCACCTTCCAAGCCGACCCTAACTCGAGACTGACGTATGGTTATCGCCGCCTAACTATAGCGAGCGCGTTGCCAGGTCGGTCGTGGATGTGCCACAACCGATTAGGGACAGACTCGATAACACATTTGACGTTCCAAAAAGAAAAAAAAATACAACTTCCTATATCGTAACTTTACAAATAAATCTCGATGTGTTCACGTTATTACTTTTAGCTCTGTGGAGCTGATATTCCAGTCGACATAAACTAATAATAACGTAATATTAATGTTATAACTTTGCAGTCAACAATGCAACACATGATGTTACATAACAGTTACATAACAGTTGTTGAGTGCAAAATTGTAACATTGATATTATGCTACTTTTAATTAGGGTCGATTGGGGTGAGTCTATTAAACCACTCAATTATATCTCTCCGAAGTTATAAAGTCTATTGAATTCTATGCCGTAATTATTTAGACGACAAAAATTCTGAGTAAAGGTAATTCAGCTTCCCCTGTGATGTAATGTGAAAATAAAAAATATATTATATTTGAATTTATTATAAATTCTTAATTCTATTATTGTAGCAATGGCTAGTTTACACAAAAATGTCAAATAATTTAATTTTCTTTACGTTACATCTGCAAATTTTGATTATTCCTTATTAAAATTTTGATTATTCCTTATTAAAACTTAATAATTATCCTTTTTTATATGAATTATGTCATTTTGGTTTCTTGAAATTAATTAACATCTTTTAATTAATATATATTAAATGCCTCTCACAGACTCAGTATCAGCAACAGATTTGATGTCAGCTTCGGAGGATTAAATCAACAATCAACGAACTTAAGATTAAGTCCGTTTGTCTCATTTTTCTGCGGCAGTCATTTTAACAGATAAAACGACGATTGCGAAAAATCAAAGAGAAAGAAAGAAATAGAAAGAGACTTGTGAATCGCGCACGATTCTACATCCCGCCGTAATCGGCGAGACTCAGCGGTTCGACCGCGGAATAGATCGTGGTCCGTTTCTCGGTCCGATCGATCAGACTGACGTGTGGCGGCCTTAATCGGCATCGCGTACACGGATCGGTACACGCGTCAGGACGCGACGACGTAGTTAACGGCTTCCAGGAATGGTCTCTCATTCCCGTCTCTCTCACCCTGATACGCACTCTCGCTGACCATATCGAGGTTCCATCTGTGCTACCGTGCCACGCCGACAGACGTTTCGCCGATCGGCAATCTCTACCGGATTATTATGCCTGTCCACTGGCTATGATCGCCGCGGACACGCCGGTATGCCGGCCTCATTAGCTGTTCGGTGCTCGGCTTAAGCCAATGAATAATGGGCGGCTGCACAGTGCTGCCGCCGTGACTGCCCATATCCACGACAGATTTACCGTCTCCCTTTATTCGGTACGCTCCAGACGTCGGGATCTTTAAAACCGCACGGGAGATTGACGAGTTATGCGCTTTGTACGTATGAACCTGTAATTCCACGCGCGCAATTTGCCTTCTCTGACAATCTATTCATTTCTATTATCATTCCGTTTTTTCCGATAGAAGGAATACATTTATGTAAAATTATTGCTTTAACAAAATAGGTATTGTATTTTCAAGTTTTTAAAAATTCATCTCGAAACTTATATATTTTTTGAAATTAATAACGCACATCTCTAATTAAAAAGCTTTATACATGTATAACTTTTAGCAAAAAAGTATTGTAGTTAATCTACATATGTAACGTGAATATAAATAACGCCTGTTAGCGATTGTGATATATTAGTCGCAAATATTAATTATATTAATCTTCATCACGTGATATTTTATTTCAAAAGTGACACAACTCCAAAATTTACGTTTCCTAGAAAAGATGAAAAAGTATTTATCAACTTGATAGAAAATTATACTGAACAATAAAATTTGATTCTTTTTTTGTATCGCAAATGTGAATAATTATTTCAGATGTATTTTTGCCTGCTGAACACGAACTTAAATTTAATTATTGATATCGTACTTTTACGAAAAATAGCATTAAATATGTAAAACACAATAATTTTGAAGGTTTTCATAACGTTGTAGCAGCAAATTTTACTTTTAAGTTCCATGTATTACGCGAAAATATCAACTTCGAAATGCATTTTATTTCATTTTGATATGATTTTTCGTTTTCGGGATGTAGCAATTCAAATACATCATTACATCGAAAAAGAGAACTATTTATATTCAAATTAATATAACTCGAAAACGAAAAATGATATTGAAATGAGGCAAAGTGCATTTTAAATCTAAAAATTGATACTTTCGCGTGATATAAATGAAATTTAGAAATAAAATTTAATGCTGATTCTACAATATCATGAAAACCTTCAAAATCGTTATTTTTTAGTACCTTTTTGATGCTAGTTTTCTCAAAATTGATGTGACAGTCAGATTTAAACAACAAATTCGTATTCAGCATATAAAAATATCACAAATATTTATATTCGTGTTGCAAAATGATGTTGGACAGTAACTTAATTCTTACATCAAATTCAAAATTTTTAAACTTACAATTAATGTATCATGAAAACTAGAGTTAAGATTAATTTTTATCGATGTATATTAGCACTACAAAATTAATAAAAATTGGCTGTTTTGATGCAGGATACAACTTCAGTATTGATCAATGTTTTAACTAATCGAATAATATCGGCAATAAAAATTATTCTTAGCACAATGACATTTTTTTTTATTTTTGTTCTGTCTCACGTTTTCATTTTACAATCTTTAAAAATCCACTCTTTTAATTGTGACGATTTTTTTAGACGCCATTTTTGAACTGTAATGATTTTTTATGAAGTTAAATTAGTTTATTTTTGATTGATGATTGATGAAGGTAATATTTACTGAACTCATTCATAATAATAACTCGAAAATCATGTTTTTTCAATTGTGTCACTTTTGAAGTAAAAGAGCGATATATTTAGGCAATTGTCGAGAAGAATACATCAAGTACGACCGGCACGCCAAACTCATTAGCTGTTCAAAGTTGAGTTCGAACCAATGAATAATGGTGTTCTTTCCCATTGCAGCCGCCGCAGCTGCTCGTATTTTTCTACACTGACTTATGGCGCCGGCCGTATGTACAAGCAGTACGATTATTTATAATGTCGGCTCAAGACTAGCTTCTTCTGTCATGGAATAGGAGTGAGCAACGTGTGCGTTAAGATTCTTTATGTTACAGAATACCGCGATGGAATAATATATCAGACAGCAAATAGTTCGATAGAATTCTATCAAAGTGACTGTTTATCATTGCACCGATATTGCCAAATTGTAACTCGACTGTCCAGCAATTTACAGAAAAAATACCAGAGTCGATTACTGGAAATTATTCTAGTAAAACGTTTCACTGCACGCGGAATAGTACCTTAGCGCTTTTAAATATCCATGTATTCGTTTATTTGTCCTTCCGGAATAGTATCGAGCGAAATGGTTATACCATTTTTATTCCAGCTCGAATGGTGGGATAATCCCTAGGGATGAATATACATGCATGATATAACAGAGTCCCGATGGAAACTGTTCACTGCGTACGTGCAAAGTATCTCTCTGCCTCCTTTTACCATTATAGAGCAACTTGCATTTCTTTCGGGATAGTACAGCGCAATGTTTTGCTGTAATTTGTCAATTTTCGATTGTAAAATCTGAAAGACATTATAACAGAAAATAACTTGCAAATATAACAATTATATTATAATGATTGATGAAGTACATATTATTTATATCTGCCAAGGATTTACTGAAATCTGATTTTTAAAAATGTCCAAAAATTTCCAAAATTTTCAGATATTTTAATTTTAAATTCCAGATAAGATTAGAAAAATGTTTAATGAAGCTTTGAAATAAATTAGAATGTGACGCAAGCGATCTATATACTGAAAATTAAAAATAAAAGACAGAGCTTTCACGAGACTATATATAATTTTCTACAATTGTGGAGCCGCGAAACTTATAGGATAGTATAAGAAAGATTCATTACATACAATATACGTACAATAGTATCAGTGAGCTGCTTTTTTCTGCTTAATAATTGTCTTCTACTCTGTCATTCTAATTTTTTAATCTTAGAATGCATGTCAAGACATAAATTTTACATACAAATATCATGCACTTGTACGTAAAATTTATGTATTGATAGCATTCTAAGGTTAAAAAATTAGAATGACAATAGAAGACATTACGTACAAGTGCTATGCGCTTGTACGTACAATTGAAATCACTTATCACGTTCTTTGTTATCGAAAGACAGGATGTTTATTATCTGGACAAACTAGAATTTTTAGAGAACTTCTTTTTTACTCTTACATTCTTTTCACAAAATCTTATCGATACTTAACATTTTTAGGATTTTAAATTGTTTCAACATGATCGTGCGATAAGTCTAGTCATCGCATTTTTTATCTTTTTAAAAAGTTAACCTTGTAAAGACAATCCTGATCACCAGGGCTGCGTTCAGAAATTGCGTCCAGATAACTCTAAGCTATAGGTTACATATATTACGTATATTACGTATATTACAGTAAAAATGCACCCTAGAATTATCTAGGCGCAATTCCTGAAACGCAACCCAGAGAGTTCAAACTGATAACGAACAGAATTTTTAAAAGCTTATCTTTATTTATCCTAGCTTTTGACAAATTGGATCTTTTATGTCCATTTTCACCAATTTAGATTAACTTTAATCCTCGATTCAACTTATTCTTCGTCTTTTTCTAATCTTTAGAAAAAGATGAAGAATAAGTTGAACTGAGATTAAAGTTAATCTACATTGGAAACGGGCATTAATAATCACTGAAGGCATATCTTAGCACGATGATCAGATCTTATTTAAGTATTATGATACACACACACACAC
>NW_012130110.1:2210447-2214419 GCF_000143395.1 Atta cephalotes | reverse complement strand
ACACACACACACACACACACACACACACACCGACGACACACGACACACACACACACACACACACACACACACACACACACACACACACACACACACACACACACACACACACATATACACACAATTGGACTACATACTCTATATCGTTTCAACATTGAATGGTAGTGTGTTTATTAATAAAAGAATTAATAAAGAATTAAAGTTAATCTACATTGGTGAAAATGAGCATAAGACATCCAATTTGTCATAATAACACATTGTATATGATAACATTCTAGGATTAATAAAATCTAATAGCGAGACACATGAGAATGTACGTGAATATACAGATAAATATGCTATGTATATTTATTGCTAATCGGTTATAAACATCAAGAAAAAACTATCAAAGAAATAATTCTTTTAGAAAGAAACAGAATTTCAATTTAAAATTCCACAAATGGAATGTTTTTAAGTATGATAAGATTCTATGAAAATCGATAAGTCTTTTTTTTTAAGAGTAAAAAAAAATTCCCCAAAAATTCCAGATAATAAACATCCTGATTTGTATATTGATAAAATTAAACCGTGACGAGGAAAAATTCGGTCAATTCAACAATCATTCCTTGCGAATTCCTAGATCATGAATAACATAAGAAATGTCTCGTCGGTACGATGAAGAGAATCGATAGTTTTGTGGAATTACTTCTTTCACATTTCATTTCGTGCTTGTTCCTCTGAATGATGCCCGGAATACCGCCCACGCTTGCGTCTATAAGAGCCGACTGATATATCGCCTCGTTAATGTTTCGCTTCATCAGATGTTATGACTGAACATCCTTTACCCTGCCACTGGGTGGTCATTTCTGGCTGCTCTTGTTGCCGGTGCCCTGGCGTTATAAATTATAGCGGACGTCGCCACGCGCTCCGTAAGTCGCACGTTTCGTCTTTCAGGATTATATCCAGTAAAGCGTCCATCTCATCTCCGAGGTACTGCGATCGAATATTAATCTGTGGTATCATGATGATGTTATATCGACGTGCATTCCTCACGTCATCTAATATAAACGACACGTGGACACCTAAGCTCGTGTGTATACTTAAACTAAAAGTTTGGGTAAATTATGCAGCAAGGAAAGAGTGTGTGACTGACAGAAGTGACTCTGTGAACGTGTATGGCACGGACTGTTTAATATTTCAAACTTTTTTTCGTACGACTTTGGCATGAAGCGTTTAATCATGGTTTATAAATAATCTCGCTTCATCGTTACGTAGAAAAACATGCGCATTCACAAAGGCACGCCAGGTAATAAATTTCCGGCCGATACTTGTCATAGTGAAATTAATGATAGACTTAAACTAACCATGCCACTGAAACAACAAATCTTCGTATGTGAATCTCTAAAGCCATTAAAATCGATGATATATGATAACTAAGAAATACGACGCCTTAATATATGCGATATGATTAATGTTTTCATTGCTATTCCAATTTTCATAGTCTATGTATCGTGCTGCGCTTAAATATCTAAATCTTTTAGTCTTTTCTTTTTATCACTTTTGTCTAGGAAATACATAAGATTACGCTGCTAAACATGTCTATTGCTTATGACAAAGATAAACGTTAGATTGAACAGCGTAAAGTATGCTAAAACTGCGTTTTGAATACCTTATTATATCGAGAGAAGAAAAGATTTTTGGTATTTATGACTATAATTATATTACTACAATTATAATTATTACCGATATAATATTAATAACATAATATGTATGATTTTATCAATAAGTATATATAGTTAGTACCAAAAATAACTATAAATTATAATAATATAAATTTATTATTAAATAAAGTGGTTATTTATTATTTTAATTTAACTAATTTATATTCATTTTTTTAGATAATCATATAAAATGGTTTGACTATAAAATGACTACAAAAATATAAATAGTCACAAATACTAAAAACTTTTTTCTCACAATAGTGCATAATTCTTGTGGCGATAATCGGCATGGATGATCCTTTTTAACAGACAGAGAACTCAGCGCGAGAAAATATGGAAACATTACGCGATAAAGATTATCTCTCGTGTCGAACTATCGTTCTTCCCATCCAATTTCCTATTCATTCCCTGGACTTGACAGTCAATCTATGCGTATTACGAAGGGACCGTAGACGACGTATTCGAGGGTGAATGCCTTTCCGCGCTGCACACGCACGCATTCACGCATGCATACACTTTCACGCACACGTACGCGGTCAAAGAATAGCGTGGGCCACGATCTCTGTAAAGGCGTCGCCGTTTAGATAATAACGCGCATTTTATCTCCCTCATAAAACCTAATTTATAGCCACATCCAAGTCCATAGGCGTGTACGTACGACCGTCGTGAATAGGAAGGACCCCGACAACGACAGTGCCGTAATTTCGGGAAAAGTGCCCGTTTGGGATCCAAGTTGTTTCATAAATTTTCTTTTCGAAATGATAAAGCGCGTATCGCCTTTCGAGATTATGTTATACAATGCTGCATAAAAGTTCGGTCATTACCAGACGCGTTATCACGTTATGACTCGAGTTACATACACGATCTACGAATGGATGACTGTTTAACGTTAACAACGTCGATCAACACTGTAACAAATTAATAAATTTTAATCAAACATTTTATTTCTCAACTAATATATATTTTTTATAATTTTTTATATATTTTTTACATTGAAAAAGAATATGTTTTTTTAAAACATTCTCTTACTCTTCAATTTCCAAAAACTCAACTTTAAATTTTTTATTTAACATATTCGTAATAAATATGTATAAAATATTGAGAAAGTTATTTTATAAAAGTGACTTGTTATTGTTATCATTACTTAAAAAGTAACAAGTCGTAATTTCCGTTACTTATTCTGCACTGAATTTTGATGACTCCTTTTTAGAGAGGCATTCAATTATCTTGATCATTAATAGACCAATTCACGAGATACAATGATTATGATTGTGATTAATCGCAACATAATTGAACATAATGCTTTTTTCTTTTGAAACTCTCTTATGCACGTTCCCCACATACATTATGTGCAAAGTAATGATAAAAGTAACATTTATTATTGTTTTCCAAAAAAAAGTAACTGCGTTAACGTTACAAATAAGAAATGGAACATCGTTACTAAAAAGAAAAGTAATTGTAATGATAATGTTGCAAGTAACATGTTACTTTACTACATAATAGCTATCAGAAATTTAAATATTTTTTTACAATAGGTATATAAAAATAAATTCGAACAATGTGATGGTGTGGAACCTCTTCTATACGCATTTTATGTGATACGTCAAAATAATAAAATTTAGTGATAATATTTAATGTCAAAAAGTTCCACTGATTTACAAGCTTTTTATTTTTCAATACCTGAATGGTAATTCTTGTGTAATTTACTGCATAAAATAAAAAAAAAGTTGATTAAAATAGAATTTCTTTAAAAATAAAATTCTTTGTTTTTCAAAATCTGTGATGCAACTTTTTTTTAACCTTATTTATCGAGTTATTTAAATTCTCTTAATTCTTATGAATTTTTAGCTACTCAAGAGAATCATTCAGGAGTGTCGAGAAATAGAAAAAGAATCTTATAAATCAATATAATTTAAACATTATAAAAGACAGAACATTTCAGTTTACAAGATTTTCTTTTAAAAAAACCACTCGTTTATAACTTTGTTCTGAAACGCAGGCAAATTTCAAAAGATAGTAAATTGCTGATTCACCAGTATGTCCGCGAAAATGGTAAATATTTCCGCAAATATCAATGTGCTGGTTTGAAAATGATCGGCTGTGGTTGACTACACCACTGGACAACGACACATACGCGGAGAGAGAGAGAGAGAGAGAGAGAGAGAGAGAGAGAGAGAGAGAGACGCACGAGTCTGCAGTACGAAGGGAACGGTCCGCCGAGGAGTAGAAGTAGGACTAAGTTAATTATTATAGTCGGTTGTTACGTAACCTT
>NW_012130110.1:2207885-2209706 GCF_000143395.1 Atta cephalotes | reverse complement strand
GAGAGAGAGAGAGAACGCACAGGTCTGCATCAGGAAAGGTCGCCGAGAGTGAATAGGACAGTAATATTATATCGGTGTTGAAACTTCCCCTTCGGCATTTAGGTGACGAAAAATATGGGCCGTCACGTGCGCGCGCGCTCGTTCACGATGGCATGGCGCAGTTACCGACGATAAACCGCGTACGTGTTTACCGTATAATCTCCGACGGGCGGCGATAAATCCGTGATTTACTCTCATTACCGTGCCTCTGAGTGTTACGACTCATACGATATACAGTCCGACGGGATAGTTTAATTTATTCATATTGGTGTGCCATTTTCTGCGCGCCCGGTGTCCCACTTATCGCCGATATCGAGACAAGAATCGCGGCACCACGCGCGATAATAATGAGCCCCGTCGTTATCCGGCTGGAAATAATATTCCCTAATTGAATGCACGTCTGTGCATATATTCTGGCAGTCGATGTCGCGCCTCTCCCACCGATACCGCGTCCTCCGAGACTACGACGTGGATCGTGTTTACATGCGGAAGTTAAAAATCCCGCTTTCTCCTCGAACGCGACGCGGCGCGAAACGTTTCAATTTTCGGTGCCCGCGGTGCACCGATGATGTCACAATATTTATCAAGCGTGATCAAACTGATACCCGAAAAAAAAAACCGAGAACGTGGGAAATTTTAATCCTGTCGTCTCGATTTTCCAAGCCGTCACGGATGTTTCGCAGTGGGTGCGCGATTCTCGCGGTACCAAACGAAAAAAATTCACGCCGTCAGGAGGAGAGGAGGAACGCTTTGTCAGCGAGGTGCAACGAATTTCACACCGGCAGAGTAACGAATATGGCGAGCGTGGACACGTTTTGCGCGAAAGTGTGGATGGAACTGGACAAACGAGGGATGGAGAGGGAGGAAGTGAAGGAGTTGGCTCCGTGAGGGAATTGAAGGGAGCATAAGGTAACATACATCACGTTTCCAGTTTATGGTCCGATACGCTCGTAGGAATTGGCACCCGGTTGCCGAGCTTTCCCGCAAATGCAAGGAATGCCAAAGGGGGACGACGAGGGCGGGGAAGATACGAGGCGTTATGGCTCTTCCTGGCTCGTAACCTCTGGTCATAAAGCTACTGCCGGCTAAAATATTGTCGGCCGCCGCGCCGCGCGTCTCCACGCCTACGCCGCCTGGCTGTCGATCTATCTTAATGCTATTACCGTAATTTATTAGCGTCGTTCCCGATAAATCGATCCTCCGTGTCTATCCGAAAACGACTTCAGCTCTATGGGGTATAAAGATTGCCCATAATATCATTACGAATTATAATATGCGGGAGGAGAAGTAATGAAAGTGCGCGGTGTAGCAGCGCGAATGAAGCGTTTACGGTAAAGCTCTATATCAAAATAGCGCAATTCTTTTATTTGAGCTGAAATACCGATAACTTTCCTATTGGCTATTTCGACCGTCATTTTCGATCTAATTGCCTGTAGCTCAATAAGCGCTTAGTATTATTGGTACATGGTATAGTAAGTCCAAAATGAAGGACCTTTGCGTTTCTTTCGTATATCTGGAATTTTAGTTCACGGAAGATGCGAGAAGCTGTGAAAAGAATTATAAAAAATGAGTAGATAAATGGAATTGAGAAAATTCTCTCTATTAAATAATTCTTTGTTAAATGACTGAATGACTTACGCTGATTGTAATTAATTCTTATCATTAACCCGTCATTACTCGTGCAGAATATCCAGAATCCTGCTTACAAATCACTATATAATATATATATATATATATATATACACACACACACACACACACACACACACACACACACACACA
>NW_012130110.1:2198491-2205003 GCF_000143395.1 Atta cephalotes | reverse complement strand
AATAATGTCTATACATGTATGTCTATCTATATTAATATATATATATATATATATATATATATATATGTATACACTTAGTAAATAACAAAGTAAATTTGAGTCAAATTTAATACATTACATACAGAAAATAATTATAAAATAATTCAAAATGAATATAATTTAATATTTTGAATTTAACAGTGTATGAATACTATTCATACACCTTCTATATTTAGTGCAAAATGTTTCATTATTAAAAAGAATTTTTTATCTTTACCTAGTTAAAGAATGTATAGAATAATATCAATCTTTTAATTGCAAATCATCAAAGAGAAACAATAAAAATTGAGATATAATGTTGGAATATCAGAAATATGTATATATGCCATGTGACTATATAGGATTAAAACGCTCTTACACTCAACGTACTTCCGCTCTGCGAATTTCAACCTGAAATTCGATTTACTCTTTAATTCTACTCGTATAAACCGCAATTGAGTTCCCTGGCTTTCTACGCGACAGCGAAACACAATGCGGTTCGCGCACGTCAATATTTAACACTTAACGCAATCAGCGAGTCGGTGAGATTGTCAACCGAATCCGAGATACACGTTCCGAGGAACATCAATGGCATTTCGCTTCACCAAAGCACGGGGCAAAAGCGGCGTATCCGATATTCCATGGAGACGAATAATTCAGTGGCGGCGCGGCGCTTCCATTTTGGGATCGCGTAAATTTTCACGCCGTCCCCTCCGCTCTCCTTACCGAAAATCCTCACCGCTGTAACAAAATGGCAATTCTCAGCGGAAACGCGGCTCTATCAGCCAACCGATGACAGCCGCTTCGCGGCTGCGGACAAAGTATTTCCCGAGAGTCGTAAAAAACAAAGCCCGGACAGTTACGACGTTTGCCGTGCACGCGAAAAATATAATCGCGGTAACGAGCTCCCTCGTACAATGCTCGCGCGGGCATTAAGGCGCGACTATATTTAACGACGTAGCCACGAATGCGCGCGCGCGCGCGCGCACGTTCACTCGCGGTATACTTGGAGAACCCTCTCGCGTGCATACACGCTCACGCTCGCGCGCACAATATTATTATCTCGTGATTCATAGCTCGCATTCATAAATGTTCCCGGGCCGTATAACGGAGCGGCGTACGGCGGCGTGTATCGATTAACGTCGCTTCCCGACGGGATTTACAGCCGGCGACTAAATTATTTAAAGTCTTCATTTGTAGCACGACGGATGGACGGACACGAGCTGGCGACCACGTAGCCGGTTCTTCTTCGGCCGACGGTATAAGCTCCCTCGGTACAATCGCCGGCAAAAGTTCAATCCCGTCGTCGATGGTAAAGCCTCGTTCACACCCATTCGCCTTGCTCATCGTTTCCTCCGTCTCCGAATGATCGGATCTGTCGGAAGCTACACGTGATTTTCTTTAAATTTAATGACGTTGCATCGTGCGATTGATATTATCCAAGAATATTTTTGCACTTTAACAATAGATTTATGTTGAAAGCTCTACACTGAGAGAAAAAATAGTTGTAATTACCATAATTTAATTATAATGTCATTTTGCAATTATATATTTTTTGAAACTATAAATTATCATTAACTTTGACATATAATAACTATAAAAATAAAGCTTCTAACAATGATTATTTTATCATGCAATAATTAGAAATACGAAACATTCCTCTTCTCTTAATATATGATTGCAAAATCTGAAAAATCAAAATTGAAGTCGACGTTTATCAGCCAATAGATTTCATTTGTCGTAGACTAAATTAAATTTATTCTACGGCAAATGATATATTTTGTAAAAATAAAACAAATTAACTCTAAAGTGATAGTGATAGGAAAATCAATCAAATGATAGGAATATCAATACCACACACTGTAAAAAGTAAAATGTTAATTTTTAACTTAAAAACGTATAGTAGACTTTCTGAGATATGTGCAAAAATGTTAAAATTAACATTAATGGTTAATTTTAACATTTTATTTTTTACAGCCCACGTTCGATTACGTTGTGAGACTAATCCGTAATGTAGCCAACTATGTAACATTGATATTTTTCCAATCACTTTAACTTTAAAGTTCATTTATTTCATTTTTACAATATGTGGGAAGCCCATTGTTGCAGCAAGCCCTTCCAATCGTGAAAGAGAACGAGTGTTACTCGAAAAAGGATTAAAAGATCTGCTGATCTACAAAACACCCTGTTGCACTCCTGTTGTCTGCGGCCAACTTTTACGCGTGAGTATACGCGACAGAGATCCATCGGATTGTGTTGGCGTGCCGCGGCTGCCACCGTCCACGCCACGAACCGTCCAACAAACGCTCCAGCGCAAAAGCGTGCGCGAAAAAGAGAGAAAGAAGGAGAGGATAAATAGAGAAAAGAAGAAAGACAACGTGTATGCATATACGTGTATGCGCAACAAGAAGGGAAAAACGCGCCGAGAAGAAAGATAGAAAGCGAAAGAGTAAGAGAGAGAGAGAGAAAGGAAACTAGTGTGTCCGCGAGAGTTCGTGGTCTCGCCGAGCTCTCGTGTGTGTTCCATGTTCCGAATGCACGGAACAAGCGCTGCTTGTCCGCGGCCACCTGAGTTATGATCGTTCTGTGCCCACCCTGCCTGTTCGCCTGCCTGCCTCCTGCTTGCCTGCCTACCTACCTGCCTGCCTTACCTCCTAGCTCGACTGACTGCCCTCTTCTTCTTTACCCTTCTACTTTCATAGCGGCCATCTTGCCTCTGGCTGAACCGGTTGGTTTCTCAGGTTTTAAGGTGGGTACACACTCGAATCGCAGACCGTCATCCGCGGCGGCGATGTTTGCGAACAATGCTGAATATGAATGAACGACTTTTCCATTTGTTTTGGCACGCGGCACGTCGCGCAAACAAACAGTGGCAACGTCAGATACTGATTATGGATAGCCATGAATATTCACGTGTCTGATTGTGTATTTTCAAGCTGTACACTTTGCACAAGTGATTGTTCACTCTTCGGGCTTCACGGAAAATTGCAGTATTAGGTTTCTACGAGCGATAGGATCAGTAGAAGGGAAGGCACATCTCGTTGTACATCTGCTAAAACATCCTGCTAAAACATCCTGCTAAAAATACAAACATATAATAAACTTTTCTTCCAGCGAAACGCTCGCGCTTCGCGCTACCAGTCTGCCGTTATCTAACCCAACTTCCCCCGAAGAGAAATGCGTGTAAAAACCACAAGCGGGACGCGTTTTGCGGTAGGCGCAAAAAGCGGCAAAAAGCGCGTTGAACATTGTCCCGCGCGAGATGTACACGGGAGATATATCGCGCGGTAATGTACAGGGCTCTTTGCGCGCGTCTCGACGGCCGCGCGGCGCAAGATTTATCTTTCATTAGTACGTCGTTTGCATTGAATAGACACGTTACGAGTTAACGGCGACCGGGCTCGTTAATTGTTTGTTCCCGTTCCCCGTCCTCGCGCCAACAGCCAACGGCCGACGGGATATACGTCGCCGCGTCTTGACGAGGTATGACCCGGCGGCGGTGATATTACGGCGACTAGGAGGCCGTCCACGCGGCACCGGTATATACTATCGTGGCCGCGCATAGCACGATGTATACTGTATGCGAAAAGGCGTAAGAGAACCACGGCCCCGCGGCGGCGAGGCGTGGTCGCCGCAATTACCTCGATAGAGTTACAAGACCCGTTTTATGCCCTCGCACGAATTTATTAGCCCCATTCGCGTCAGTTTAATTACGAGCGCGGCCTCGCCACGAGTATCATGTACGTACTGCGTGCGTTCGTGTGCGCGAGCACACTCTCCCTCTTTCCCCCGGGCGGGCCGTTGCTGAGTCCTTTTTTCCGGCGAAAGTAAACTACCGGGATCTGCCGCTACTGATCGTCGAGAAGAACGGAGGCGATCTCCATACAGGAACGAACGCGCGCGCGCGGAAAAATAGTGGAAGAATGGGTGAGATACACGTCAAGTGTACGCGAGCGTGGAGTACCGGAGTATCAATCGCGGTCCGCTTCACACCGAGCGTATCCCTGGAACTCAAGCGGTAATTAGTTCTATCACTAAACGCTTAACGGAATCTCCGAGACGCTGCTAACTGCTTTGCGCCTACGCGGCTCGTTTACCCCTTTGCCTCTTTCCGCTTCTTTGCTCGGTTCTCTCGGCCGCGGCTTCTCTTTTTCTCTTTGCTCCTCTTGGAAACGTCCGTTTCTGTCTGCATCTCTTTCTTTCTTCGCGCGCCGCGGACAGGATCGCCGTTTTCCAGCTAATTGTGAGCAATTAAGCGAGGCAAAGTCAAGGAATATTATGAAATTAATTATATCGCAAGATTGAAGTCAGAGACCGGTGTGCAAGGTGTAGATAAGTATTTAAATTAACGCGTTTTTGTATGCTTCGCACAGACACGATCTCTCTCTCTCTTGCGCGCTGCGCCCGCATTATACTTTGATTTCCATTACGTGAGCTCATTATTGATTTCAAGTCGTTTTCTTTTAATTAATTTTAATACCCGCATCTACGGAAAGCCGCAGCTTTCAACATTGATCACCGTTCTCTTATCTATATAATATTCACGTAAAAAGTATCTCCTGTCGCTGCAATATGCATGCGACTTGCTTCCCGGATATTTTACGGAAGACTCGTCTCATTGGCAGATTGTATACCTGGAATAAAACGGAATGAAATAGTATGCTATTTATCTCATATCGTCGGAATGAATCTTTCCTCGGAAAATACCTTTACCGTATCTTATCTCAAGTAAACATTTAGATTTGTGAGAGTTGAAAGTACATTTTAAATAAAATTTCACGCATATTAATCACTTTTATAATTAATAATGTGGTTTGAGATTATCTAGAAAACGTCTTGAAGATATTTAAAAAAACGTCTCATTAAAGATATCTTTGAGATATTTTTAAAAGATATTTGAAAGTTGTCTAAAAAGATTTTTGTCGAGGATATAACCTCTGTAAACTTTTCATTAAAGTCGTTTACCGACAAATGAGAATGCGGTGAAGTTTTATTTCTAGAGGAACACTATACGAGATAAAAATAAAAGGCGCAACGTTATGAGATATTTTTTCTTTCATATTCTAATGAAATAATGATGAAATGATGCCTTAAAGGTTAACTTCTAAAATTAGTCTCCAAAATAAAAGTAAAAATGTATTTTTTACAATTTTTACAGAGAGTTCTATGTAAAAAACTGAAATATCTGCAGAATATTTAAATAACGGCGACATTTTTGATACTTATAAAACATTTACAAAATATATCTTTCAAAAGAAATCTTTCAAACATTTTAAAATGTCGTACATAAGATATTTTTTAGATTTCCACGAGATATCTTCATAATGTCTGTAAAATATCTTAAAGTATTGCATAAAATGTATTTTAAATTTCCTAAAAGATATCTTTTCGAGATTTTTACAAGACATTTTACGACATGGTAAGATATTTTTTAGAAATGCAAATAAGGATATCTTTTTATCTGCATGGATATATAAATACGAATTTACGAGATAAAGAATGTTTGTGCTTGCCGATCGATTAAAAGGCGATAGAAATGTATATCTTCTTCATGCCTCGTTCTTATAATCGCGACAACATTGGGTGCCAAAAGGGCGGAGAGCAACAGCCGTGAACGTTTGCGAGCGTGACGCTCGACATCGAACCTGCAGCCCCTCCGCAAACCTGGAAGACAAATCGGCCCCGGTGGGTGCAAACGTCGTAATTATCGGAGGCGGTAATCTCTCGACACGGGAGAAAAGGAGGAGGCGGTAGAGGAAACAGAAGAGACGCTCAGTGAAAACTGCGTGACAGAGTGGCTCGGCCTGTTCACCCTTGGCGTCCTCTGGGCTGGTTTGCCCCCCCTTTTGCCCGGAATGTCGGCCATACATTACCACCGTTAGAACCCGCCAGCACTATATTATTCCCCGGCGTGGCGTGGTGCGATGCGGCACGGAGCGGAGAAAACGAGACGGCAGTAACGACTAAGAGAGAAGAAGAGAAACGAAGAGATCAAGTAAGAGAAGTGAAAGGGGCGTCAGTGAAACGCGTGTGAGGGAGAAAACGAAAGTCGAGAGTGGATGAAAGAAGGAGAGAAACGCGGGATCGCTCGGCTGCTGATAAACTACCCTCCGCGCTCACTTACTCCGCAGGTATAATAAAATGATATCTGGCCAGCTGTATCGCGATTCTGGCTGCAAGCGGCCTGGTCGGCACAAAGTTGCCGCCTCGCGCGCCTGCGGCGGTCGTGATAAATAATGCCGCGCCGCGCGGCCCGAGAAACGGCGGGTGGGCCGCGCCGAGCCGCTATTCGCTATGTACTGTACCACGCTATGTAGCGCCGTACCATATCACTACGAACAGTACGAGCTACGCCATCACCGATGGGTTACAATCGTCGTTCGGGTCTCACGGAATACGGATCTCTTGGCGGAGGCCGATCCCGTCGAGTTCATGCTCTTGACTCGTATATACAAACCTCTGTACACCGGGATCGCAACACCTCTCTCTCTCTC
>NW_012130110.1:2189372-2195945 GCF_000143395.1 Atta cephalotes | reverse complement strand
TATATATATATATTAGTTAGTAAAAAAGTTGTAGAAAGTGATGATAATCGTTTTAAGTAAAAATATTCATCTGAATGTATGTCCTATTCCGAACGATTTCCGAGATTTCCAAGCAAAAATATTTATATGAATGTGTATCCTATTCCGATTTTCGGAAACCGATTTCAATTTCAGAATTGAATGTGCAGTATAAATAATAAAATTACTATTCAAAAAGAAATACATATTTTTTTTATAATTCATTGTTTAATCGGACACATTTTTTTAAAGTTTATAATAAAAATTTCATCGTCTAAACTATTTCGAAAACTGTCATAGAAAAGGCATTCATGTAAAAATTATTGCTTAAAATGACCGATATCTAAAATATGTCAGTTCTTAAAATATTGTCCTTTCCTTAGAACAATCAGTTTGTATGGTATGTGCATTATTCTCTAAAATATACATTTTTCATCTTATATATGTATTAGCATACTATACAAATGCTACATGCAGTAAACAAAAGAGACACGAAGACTTGACAACTCAGCATTTAAACGAATGAAATCTCAAAGAAAAATATCGACGCGCATATTGAATTCAATTGTTCGTTCATACGTACGCTCTTTTTGTATGACTTTATATAAAGATGCTTCATCATTTCGGCTCATTGAAAAGTGTCAACGGAATCAGTTAAGCCATCAAAGGACCTGTCGACCGATAGTGAGGAAGGTAGAAAAGTTTCGAGGAATCGGTTGTCCATCAAGATTCGGGCAAAGGAGGATCGTTGAAGATCCATTACCGAACAATGTCCGGTGATTAGCAAATGCCAGTGATGCTAACGACAAGCAAACAAATCATGGCTTATCCTGGATTACGTCTCCCCAAGGGATACTTAGTTGCTACGACCAGGGTCTATACCCCGGAGCCTAGTTTCGAATATTATACACCGCCTGTCACTTCCCTCTGCTATGGCTTATGCCACACGAACTCCTCCTTTAACCTGTCAGGTGAGAGACGCCGTACCAGTTATCCGATGGAGAGAAGCCTTGACGAACGCCATCCGCAAGACTGGCTCTTGTTCGATCACCACAAAAGAGAACGCTTGCCTCTGTATCCGTCGACATACCTTTACGAGGAAACAGAGTTTGGCAAAAGGATAATCGACGGTGTAAGCTGATGGTTTACACCGAAAGGTGTTGTACGCTATTATGGGCCCAGAAATTGATGTACACAAGCTTTGTGCTCGTAACTAATATGGCGAACGATAGCACTTACATGTAATACAATTTTCATAAACGTTACTCTTGTAGAATTTTTCAATCTTGAAAAATTTATCAAAATTATTTTGAGCAAGAATAAGAAACTAATAAATACATTTTAATGAGATAGGTATTTAAATATATTATTTTATATCTATCAAATATTAAATTATTATTACATTTTAATTGAAATATCATTTAATCTTAGACTTAACTCAAAGTCAGACTTGCTAATTCTGATCACTCTATTCCTTTGAAATTACGCAAAAGGACAGGACAACTAATCCAATCATCTGCTGCTAAATCACGCAAATTTAGCAAGCAAGTTTCTCACGCTCACAATCTACGAAAAAGACATTGACAATTTGTGATAAATATATTTATTTAATTATTTCAAGTGTATTACAAACTGTTGTGTATTCAATGCTACTGTCTCTTCAAAAACATTTTGAAATCGGTAACGTTGTATAAATGCTTAGTCACGTGTCTCTGAAACATTGTCGGCGTAATTTTAATAACAATAAGATGAATGGTGCGTCTGCGTAAGGTTAACACAGTCGTCTCAAAGACTGCTCTGTCAAATACGCCAAGGTGAAGTGGCAAACTAAACGAGAGTCGTGAATGCAATATGTATTATGCGTATGGAGATAATATAGAGCCCCGAGGAGAGGTGGTGGCTGACTGAGTTTATTTCGAAAGACAACAATAGAATGCATTGGTAGAACGTATTGTATGCAAGAGGGCGCGGTATGGCTCACAATGCCTGCTGCATTATGTATCGCATGCTGGTGGTTATCTCTGTGTGTTGTAATCCTAAACAACCGTCCATACACGCACTTCGTGCGGTGTCCGTAGTGCCAATGGCGTAGCTACGTCCGCGTCATAACACAGTGTCCGAATGAAGAGGCTTATTATGCAACGTGTGCTCCGTAAAAGTTAGGTTCTATTAATAAATCTTGTCAAAAAATACTATTTTAACGGGAATAAATTTAATTATATTATAATACATTTAATTATAATATAATTAAATTTGTAAATAATTATAAGATTTATAGTATATCTCATAAATATTATAATAATATAATTAAATTTATAATTAAATCATTATAATTATATGTAACATATATAATTATTTAGAAATAATTATAAAGTTTATAAATTATTAATTTTATAAAAAATTAATTTAATGACATAATCTTATAAACAATTTTTGTAAGCTTAATATAATAGCTAAATGTTACTTTTTGTTCAAATCCTACATTATATTAATTATAAAATCCTCCGTTGGCCATGTAAAAAATTTTCAACAAATTTTATAATCATAGAAGTCGAATTGTATATTTTTTTTACTTTTTATTTTCAAATTTAAATTTATTTAATATTCATGATAAAAATATATCGATTGTGTCTTCAAAGTTCAACTTCGTCGTTTCATAAAAAATCATGTAGACAGCTTAATAATAATTTAATGATTTTCATTTTCTTTTACTTGAATGTTCATACATTATTTTGAAATAAAAAAAAATGGATGTTCGAAAATAGATAATGTTTTCAAATAAATATGTATACGCTTCAATTTCATGCTATTCTTATATTATTTACAAATTGTCTGCATCCCATAAATAACAAATTATACGCTTTAATATTTACTTCTTAAAAATAACTCAAGTCCAGAGTAACAGTCCAAAGTATGGTCGATCCAAATAGTCGATCATGCTGTTTCGAACAAATATAAAGCGACCTTCGATGGAATTCCTCCGTTTTCAAAAAGTTCTTTCGAAAACATTTAAAGACACACCAATCCCGTGCGTGCGATTCGACAATGCCATCCGAAGATTGGTCACAAGAGACCAACAATTTTGACCTCGGTAAATCTCCTCTTCTGAAAGTGTAGAAACGATCCAATCAACGCTATTGGTTTCTACTATCTTCCCTGGCGGTTATCCCTACGGCCATGGTCTTTTCGCACTCAATAGATTCCGTACAATTTGTAACTCCGTTGGGAGTCCGTTTTCGATTTTTGACACAGTACAATAATGAAGTTGAAGTGATGAACGGATATTTATCGTGTACAAACGATATTCTCGAAAAGGTGACATTCTCGTTCCAATAATAATCATAGATTATTTCGGAAAGAAACTTCTCCGTGGGTGCATGTGTTATATTTTTAAAATCTAATCCAGCGCAAAATATCTTTTTGTAAGACGTTTGTAACGATGCTGAGTTTCACGAACAAATCAAAGCAGAGATGTCTTCAACATTGATAAATAGAAAAAGAAGACAGTGTGAGAGGGCAAGGAACAGGAGGAAGGGGAGCAAGAACAATATTTTGAGCAGCATCAGTATGAAAGAAAACGGATGGATAAATCTGGGAACATCGTCCGCCAGCTGGTTTCCGTCACTCATGCGGTCTCTTTGATCTCTCTCGCGTGTCTATCGTGCACTTAAGCGCGTTTTCTCAATTTAATTTCGACCTACACGAAGCATAGTAGCTTGCAGCCGTTTACTTCCGCTGCATAAAAATGTCTCAGTCAATAGATCGCGTTGATTTAACTGATTTCGCAGTATACTGGTAATATCTGTAAATATAAAAGAACATGTTCTTTTTCTCACTTTCTCTTAATTCTTTTATCTTCTATACGAATATTTACAAGTACCCAGTATAAATTGTTGTCACAATATTAAAATAATAATACTTTCAACGAGACTTTTAACTAGCACTAATAAAAATTGCGTACATTCGACAATTTTTAGCTTGATAAAAAATTTTTTCTCAAAAAAATTAATAGGTTTATAAAAAAGCACAGTTTTATCTACAAAAATTTTTTTAAATTTTTCTTGATCAAGTTACGCGACTTTGAAGTTATACTTGCAATTCTTATGAAAGTTGAAATTCAGCGAAAAAATCATCGCAAAAATGTTTTATCTCCCCAACTTTGCGAAGTTAAATTTGAAAACAATCAACAGTGCAAACTTCATTCTTTAAAATTCTTTTTTAATTTTTTTTGATGATTTTTCGTCGAATTGTAACGTCAGTAAGAAATACAAGCTTCAAAATCTCGTAATTCGGCTAAGAATAATCGTAAAAAATTTTTAAAAAAGATTTTTGTAAGTAAATCTCTGTACTTTTCTATAAAAGTATTAAATTTTTTGAAAAAAAGTTCAAAGCAGTCAAGTTACAGACTGCAGAAGGTAACGTAATTTTGAGGAACATAATGTGATCTTTAAGATGTAGAACTGTAAAGATAAAAATATTTTTTGAAGAACGGTTAAAAGCATGTTTAAAATGCTCGTTAATTTTTTTATTTGCAATGATTTTTTTACCGAGTTTCTGAGTGATCTAAAAATTGTGCAATTTTGAGTGTTTTAAAAGTATTCCCTATTTTTGTTGAATGTATCTATTATGTTCATTATTAATAATTTGCTAATTAATATTTATTTTCTACAAATAAATTTTCTATAAAAGTATCCTTCTTACAGATACATTTTATATTCACTGTAGATGTAAGTAATTAGTATAGGATAAAAATGTAGCACTGTGTTTGATTACAAATGTCAAGGTTGCAACACTGATGTTTCTGCCAAAAGTACTTTTAATAGGTTAACACCTGTGTTGATTACTTTGTATTCATAGTGTTGCTCTTTCTAGCGAATGTATAAATAACAAAATGTATAGCGATACGTCCTGCGATCGTTGTCGCGACGCGCATTAAAAGACAAATGACTTGGCTAATGGATACGTTACAAAATCAAAGATGTGCAACGCCGACACTCGCGTGTTCCTTAATTAACTCTCTTTCTCAGTCCTTAAATATGGAATGTCTGCTGGCAGCTACGTGGAACGTCGGCTGCGCAATGTCGCTGACGTCCGAGGAGACACAAAACATGCCGGACGCAGGCGCGCCATTTATCATTCCTACAATTAAGGTTGAATTTGTGACAACCACTTAACGGAATAATGCATCTAGGTCTGTGACTGGTTTTTGGCTTAATAGTTCAATGAGAGACGTTGCGCGGAGTATAAATGCATCAAGTTCTTAAGAGATGGACGAAACGGGTTTCGAATCCCACGTTTCGCAGAAGCCCGCTGGCCGCGTGATTGATACGGCTCGAAGTAAAGAATGCCGCATAGTTAAAGCAACGTAATTGTTGCGCACGTCCGCGCGCAATAAAGCCGTTTCGCAACCTAGTTGAAAAATATTCGACGTACGACAGCTACTTTTATCCACGGAATATCCGAGATAATTGAAGATAAATTATCAAATGTCTGCCAAGCCGCAACGGACAATTAATCTGCTTGATGACATACTATTACGAGCAAGATTCCACAACGCAAAGCGCAGAGTCATTGGGATGCATGCGGTTTGAAATATAAACCGTGTTGAACTGAGAGAACGCCAACAAAACGCGGTCCATTAACATAATGCATGTCTACTACAGAAACTTCACACAAGTTTGTAGCAACGGAAGTGATGTCACGCTCTCTCTAACGTCACAATGGTTCATAAATAAGTTTCAGCTGTGTGCCGAAACCTCCATTCACCTAAAAATCACAATACCATGGTGTCACGAGACAGCATCAAATTTACGGTTCGTTTAACAGCTTAACAGGAATACTGGCTCGTTCGATGGGTGGCCGATGAAAAACACTGCATGCGAATACAATTGCATCATTTATTTTCAAGTTTTATGTAGCTACGTGCCAACGGCATTAAACAGGGTCGTTATACGATAAAGTTCGCCCGCATATCCGTACAGCGGAATAAAACAAATATAAATGTAACGAAATTCCGAAATTGTCGCTTCTATCTGATGCAGACTTGAATAATCAAAATGTGATCAGTTTGCACTACAAAACCCCGTGTATTAAACACATTGGAACATTACAAATAAAAACGTAATGAATAATAGGAATAGTCGTGTGACAATTTTAATCTATGAATTTTGAAAATACACTTTTTCGTGATAAAAAGATTATTCCCAGTTAGAGATGAAAATTACCGAAAAAACTAGAAACTTTGAATAAAAATCCGGTAAAAACTAATTCTGTACTCTATCTCTGAAAATTTTTTATTCGGATATCAATGTGTATTTTTTTTAAATGTTTGTTGCCATATTGTTTGAGAATTCAGTCTTTACATTTATTCGAGAGATTATTTATGTGCAAAGGTAATACAAACAATTAAAATGTAATACATGGCTGCGTTCAACAGAAAAAAACTGTTTTGTAACTGTTGTAAGATTCTTTAATACTAGTTCTTATCCTTAATTCCTTCCTGGACCTATATATATATATATATATATATATATATATATGTGTTGTGTATATAAT
>NW_012130110.1:2181270-2185887 GCF_000143395.1 Atta cephalotes | reverse complement strand
AGAGAGGAGGAGGAGAGAGAGAGAGAGAGAGAGAGAGAGAGAATTTTTCTTTTATATTATCTAAAAAGAACATATAATCTTTAGGATCTTTTTTCTCAAAAAGAGAATGATGTATCTTTTCTTTGTAAGGATAACAATGGAGATTAATGAAAGATTCCAACATGAATAAGAAAGAAAATACATTATAACGTAATCTGGTACTTATGGCTATTTGTAATTCGATTCTAGTTATGTAATATCTTCTCACCAGATAAAAATCAAAGATTTTCTTTGGCTCTCTTTGTAATCAAATATTTTATAGTTTTTCTACCTGTTTTCAATTTCTAATAAAATCCCGCTCATTTTTCTAGACAATTTAAATTAAAAAATATGACATTTTTATCATTGACATTATATCATTAACTGTGTAGCATAAAACACATATTTATTCATTTTCATATTTATGTAGTCATATTTATGTAGTTTTCAAGAGAAAACCGTTTTAAGTCACACGAGATTTAAATGCGAATGTTGCGACTCGAAACGTTACATTGTTGATTGTCAGCGGAAATTTATTCGGCCTGTCTGTCTGAGTTACGAGTAGAAAGCTCGATAAGGCAAATCGTGCAAGCGGTACTAAAATAGCTGAGTATATTTATGATATTCATTACAATTTTATCTAATCGACTTGAGTACCATTAATTATTACTAGCTGCGAACAATTACGCTTCATGCATGTCTTCCTGAAACTTTCTACAGAACGTAAGCGGCCGTCTGTACGTCACACTAGTGATTTTACAACAACTTACAATTAGTTATGAAAGCATATATATCTTTTTTAAGTGATTCGTATATCATTATTGATTCCATATTCGCTTCATTCGTAAAATCCATATATATATTATATGTCTCGAGAAAGATTTTGAGAAAGTTATAATAATCGAAAGATTTTCTATATTTTTGTATTTTTGACACAATTCTTATTTCAAAGTTACATCTTTAACGAAGAAAACAATAAAAAAAAAATCAAATTTTTCCACATTCCATTATATGGAATTATTGATGTTGCGAAAAATAAACATTTTTTAAATAAAAAACTTTTTGTATAATCTCTACACACATAATAACGATTCATAAATTACAAACATCATTTTACTGCACATTTTAATCAGATCATGTTTAATAAAATAAATTAAAAAATAAGTGCAATAAGTCGTTTTATTATTATAAACAGATTATCTGTGTTTAATTAAGAAAAATAGAAAATTTTATTTTAAAAAATAAAATAATTTGGATTAATTATTTATACAACAGGCAAATGGCGGCATCAAAGGAACGATTAAGTAATACTGTGTGACAGCAAATCCGGATGAATAATTCGCGTATCATTTCGCTCCATATCATTTCGTATTGCTCCTATGTCAGTCCGTGCCATCTCATTTCGCATTACACGTTAGGCTGTTTCGTATCACCGCCACGTCACTTCGCGTCACTGGCATGCCAGTTCGTATCACTCTTATGTCATTTCCTATCATTTTCCCGTCATTTCATATCCATCGTTATATTATACGACATTTGGCGGACAGAAACAAAGCACAGAAAAGAGAAGATGTGAGTGACGTAAAGATAACGTAAAAGAAATTTTTTATTCAATGCTTAATTTTAGTAAGTAGCTGCTTATTAAAATCCAATTTGCGAGAACGTCATATTCAATGACGTCGAATTTCAATGATTAGAAGAAGATCAATAATTGCGGCATTCGCGAAGAAAACATGTATAACGCATGCAGTAAAATTATTAGTTATATTAAGATCGATACTTCTTAAAATTTTGAGTTGACAGGATAAGATGTGATAGGTGGGCGCAAAGCTGTTCGAAATATTTACTTAGGATAGCAAACTCTGGCGAAAGTAACGAAGGAAGGAAGGGATTAGCCTACAACTGATAGCTGGGACTGACACATATATCACATATGTCCTATTGTTTGCTTTTAAATTTTGCAAAAATGCGGTTCTATAACAAATTGTACATTTGTACTGTACATATTGATCCTTTTAAAAGTGAAACAATTCAAAAAAATAAATTTTTCCAAAAAGAAAAAAGAAAAAATTGTTTTTTAACTTGACAGAAAATTATTAATTAATCAAAAAATATTGATAAATGAAATATATTCTTGATTAGATATCATTTTTGTTATTTTCGTTACTTAAAAAAACTATCTCTTTTCAATTGTTTTGAAGAATTTTTTAAACCATCCTTTTTTAGTTGTGACAATTTTTAAATGAAATTAATTTATGTTTACTAATTGATAGAATAATGCCTACCTAACTTATTTGGTAAACTCGAAAATCATATTTGTTAAATTTTGTTACTTTTGAAGTAAGAGAGCACACAATAAGTATGCTGCAATAATTAATAAGAACTTTGTGCACGAACTATCTTTCAAAAGTTTCGCGAGTATTTTAAACTTTTCGAAAGAAAGTTTATCATATTTATTTACTAACATTTAAATTTTATCTCCATTAAAAAATTTTATTTCAATAACGTACATTCAAAAATAAAAGTTGATATTTCCAATAAAGTAATTACAACTATAAAAAAAAATCACAATTTTATTTAAAAATTACAAGGTGCTTCAAACTTTTTGAATGGTGGTTATATATGTATAGAATTTTTAACATGAGTTTGATGTAATAATGTCATTCAGGCAGGTGCTTTAGCGATTTCAAGCAATTAGGGGGAAAAAATCAGTTAATGTCAACCGCAGACCACATGTATCCTCTTTTACATGGAAACACAAGAGCTGGCACGACGATGGGAAATTTGATGCCCGATTAACTGCGCGGGCAATCGATCATTCCCACGTCGATCAAACCAGTCTGCGAACGATCGGCGAACAATCACGCCAGCGAATTGTAGCCAATCGATTATGACGATACGCGGGCGTGCGATATGTTGGACCGCGAGAGAGGGAAGTAGAGAATTAATCTTGATGTTAATTAGTTATAACAATCTCGTGTAACGCCGGTCCACTAGTATGTTCCATGAAAAAGAAAATATCCCTCCCCCTCCCTCCCTTTTATTATCATTATTACCACTTACCATGATCATTACCCTCGCTATTATTCACTGTGGCAGGAGCGCATATGCTGCGTACGGCCGTAATAATAATCTTGATTGTCTCCGGGCACCGACTACTCACGCCACTTCGCGCCAACACGTCCAATTATAGTCACACAAGGGTGCTACCGGTGACGGCAACGACGTCGTCAAACGGTCGCCATCATCGTCGTCGCCGTCACCGTCGTCGACTCTTGGACATTGCCGACTAGCACGATCGTGCGTTAATTGAATCAAATCAATGCAAATTTTCGAACATTTTTCTCTGGAGCCCAGAGATTAGAAGAATCTATTCTCGAATCGCAAAATATAGTCTCACGCTATCGTTCTCCTTTTTAATGTTAGAACTTCGAATTTAAATTTATCCAATCGCGGTTAAATTTGAATGTTTACAAGGGAGAGTTGTCACCATGAAAGTATAGGTATATTTTTATTTAATTATAGTTCTTTATAAAAAGACACACACAAAAATCTAAAGTACAGCCGCGGTTCTAGAGTTAAGAAACAGATATTTCGAGAGCATGAGTAATTACCATCGTGTCTTGGGCACTCCATTAACGGCTATCATATATCCCTGACATTGATAAGAATTTATGTTCTCATGGTGATTGTCGGAGGAAAGTTGATTTCACGCTGTGGCCGATAAAATTATTTGCTTATGGCCAGCTCGGTGAGCAGATATTGAAAAGTAGTTAAACATATTAATTACGATAACCTGTTATTTATCGTTGACGATTGCGAATTTATGCGCACGGCGCTAACGAAACTAGTTTTCTGCTATGAGAAACCAGTGATTACTCAAGTCACAAAAACTCAATAGATATTTACATAAATTGCCTTCATATCTCTAATTTCCTTGTTTCTTAAAAACTTGCCACCTAAAATTTGCCACCGTATCACCCATCCATCTGAACTCGAGATACAATCTAGTTTTCGTAAAAGTGACGTGAGACAGCTACATGAGTATGTGTTTGTATATGTGTGTTTATGTACATGTGTATATATTATTTAATAAAATACAAGATACACAGGTGATAAACCATATCGAATAGAGGAATGATCCCTTCTATTTGCGGCGTGTTTTCGCAAAGCATAGCCATTACGTCAAAGAGCTGTCGCGGGTTACGCTCCCGTTGCACGAATGCGGTACTGACAACTGGCATATAGAAGCGACGAAAGGGGTTATAGAGGGGAAGGGAACAAGGGGGAGAGGAGAGACTGGCAGAGGTAGGCACAGAGAGCGAATAAATAAAGCTATCTCGACTTGCGTTTATCATTCGCTATCCGAGCAGTCCTCGTAAATCTGCCCACCATCCAGCCAGAGCCAGCCGACCTTCCTACCAGCCCGCCTGTCTGCCCCCAGTCGATAAGAGTCGGCTACGGGCAATATGTTGCATCTCACCCTCGAACTGCGCTTCATAGCACGAGCGCAATTATGCTACACGCCGAAAGAGAGAGAGAGAGAGAGAGAGAGAGAGAGAAGAGAGAGAGAGAGAGGAGAGAGAGAGAGAGAGTACG
>NW_012130110.1:2174692-2177838 GCF_000143395.1 Atta cephalotes | reverse complement strand
GGAGAGGAGAGAGGTTTTAACCTCCGCGGCCGCGTTCTGTCCTCTCCCCTTTCTCCTCTGTGTACTGGTTACCTTATCTTAGGGTCGCCAGCTTCACCCGATAAATACATACTCAACGGAAGTTAGAGGCGTCGACGGGCTGCTACGTATAAACTGGAGAGAGAGTAATGATTTATCCGTTAATCAGATCCAATACTTTTCAGAAAGTTGTTTATTTATTATATTATATGTCATAAGTTTTATTTATTATACAGGATGATTCGTTTTGCTTTTTCCCAAAATTTTGAAAACCGTTAAGGTTATTTTGATGTCTCTGAACTACAAGATTTCACCAAATAACCCAAGTGGTTTTCAAAATTTTTGGAAAAAAGGAAATTTTTTTTTAATTTTGACTCTGTATCCTCGAAACTAAGCTATTTTGAATATAAATCATATAAAGTTTTCGTTTTAAGTTAATATGAGGAATTATCTTAAAATCTTTTAGTTTATTTAAAAATCCTGTATAATAAATATTATAATGTCAGCTCTTTCTTATTCATGATGCGGAAGGAAGTTGTTTTACTATGAAATAATTATTTATAAAAGATTACAATCGATGAAGATTCGATGGATCGTTCGTATTATATTTAAAACCAATTACTCTAATCTGCGTGTAGCGATTGGCGAAATGTACCGAGTAATCAAGAATACGAACATTAGCGTAAAAAACTAATGCGATATTCATGCAAGATGAACCGAATGAATATCTTCGATACGAAGATCGAATGGCAACACGAACAATAGTATTATTGTGGAAGGTCGAATTAATTTTTAACGTCTACTGTTTAACTAATAAGATAACAATCGTGTACAGCGCGAAAATAATTACGCGAATGTTCCAACGTATCATAACTGATGAGACCGTTGCACAATGTAATAATTATATTAGCCGTAAGCACGATCTTCTTGTCTCTTCATCATCAAGATTAGCACGAATGTAGAATTATAATTGCAAATACATCACTTTCCGCATATAATCGCACATATAAATTCCACGGGAATTTTTTCCTCGTTTGCTGCGCACACAATGTCACTAATTGTTTAAAGTCCTTGACTTATATTAAATGCTTCTGAGAATTTATGCCTTAAGGGAAACGTTGATTTATCAGTCTGATGATCTGATGCAGATGAACGTTTACACTCGTACTAAGATAATTATTTTTGCAACGTCCACTTATTAACATTTGCCTATACAATAGTTTTTATCACGTGTGTAACATTGGCTAGATAGAATACACGTACATCTTTAATCCCATCTTCATCTTTACGTACAATCAAGATTTAAATTGTGAAATACCGACGCGCGTCGATACTGGGCCAACTTTCTTTTCCAATTTAGCTGCAGTGTCTGTCGTTAAAATATTGCAAATCATCCTTTTTCTGATCGATCACGTATTACTAGCTGCTAATTTCAGATATCGCTCTCTTACTTCAAAAGTAGCACAATTCAAAAAATTAAACAAAATATTTTTAAGATCACAAATGTGAATATGTAATTGAGTAACGAAAACTTTAACGCGGTCTAAGTAAGCTGGATCTTAGTATTTTAATAAAATTTTCGGGATGAATTTATATATTTATATTGAATTGTGTAAATTGCGTATACTGAAACTAGCAATTTACAAAACTGGACTATACATAAATATAAGGTAATATCGAGTTTTTCCTGGACTTTTTTTTAAAGCGTCCGGTCGAATTTTCAGCGTATCCGGGATGTACACTCTTTGATACTCATTTTGAGAGAGAGAATGAGAAAGAGAGAAAGGGGAGAGGGAAAGCCGGAAGTTATCAAACCCATCACACGTGAAATACATAGTAAGCAAATCACTAGATCACTATATGTATCTATGATAAAACATTTGAAAATTATTAGATATTATTATATTATATTATATATCATATTATATTATATTAAAATCGTTTTTATTGCTACTAAATACATGTTTTTATCGTTCTTAGGATTTTTAAATGTATTCTTTCTCTTTTATTTTTAAGGCCAAATGTACTATTCTTATTTTGTATTACAATTTAACCTAAAATTCTCTTTTTTGTCCTACTTTTAAGTTTTACTTTTGTACTACTTTTTAGTTAGGAATGTCCTAGTTTACCTAAATTAGATCTGGTTATCCTATACATAAATTCACACCGAAAATATTACGTAAGTACTAAGCTTAGACTGTTGAGGTTTTCAAAAAAATTAAGTTTCTCAAAGAAGTGGAAAAACTTTACAGAAATCTAATATACTAATTTAATAGATAATAATTAATTTAATATTTGAAACAATTATTTATTTTTAAATAATTTAGAATATTAAAAGCACTTTTAACAACACTATGTGCTTTTAGTGCTCCAAATAATTATTATCTCTTTTAGTATTAGAGTTCTGTAAAAATAATTTTATTAATGTTGACTAATTAATATCGTCAAAAAAAAAAAATATATATATATATATATTCTTATATATATAATATATATTCTTAACATGATCAAATGTTATTTTTGTCATTTTCGTCTTGCAACTCTTAAAAATCTATTTTTTTTAATTATAACGAAATTTTTTAAATCCTTTTTTATCCTTTTTTATTGTAATGATTTTGACGATTTTTTATAAAGTTAAGTTAGTTCGTTGTTGATGATTGATAGGATAGCGTTTACGTAACTCATTCACAGTAATAACTCGAAAATCATGTTTTTTGAATTGTGTCACTTTTGACGCAAGGGAGCGATATTGCAAACATAACATATCGAATAAGCGTCTCGCATCTGTGACAGATAAAACCGCGTCGAGTCGACGCGTGAGCAATGATATGGGAAATCAGCCGAAAAACGAACGAACAGGAAAAGGAGGTTGTAAACAAATTCGCCGTCGTCATCATCATCATCGTCGTCGTCGTCGTCGTCGTCGTCGGAGACATGTGGTGACTCACTCGACAAACCATCGATGTGTCGTCCTCGTATATACGCAGCTAACAGCATCGTCGCCGTCATCGTCGTTGGAGACAAATCGCGGTCGCTTGCGAGAGACCGCCAAAGAGAGGAGAGAGTGTAAAGCGCAAAAGCGAGGAGAGAGAGAGAGAGAGAGAGAGAGAGAGAGAGAGAGAGAAGAA
>NW_012130110.1:2164776-2174015 GCF_000143395.1 Atta cephalotes | reverse complement strand
GAGAGAGAGAGAGAGAAATGAAGGCGAACCGTCATGCTGCGACAAACCTTTCAGCGTTTATTTTTGTTCGCTCCCAAAGTCGATGTGTGACTCGCACACACCAGCCCTCTTTTCTCCTCCTTCACCTTTTCAGCCCTCTACCGTCAGCTTTTCAACTCCGGTCGTAGTCCCACCAACGACGCGCGCGGTATATACGATCCAGTAAATTCTTTTTACAGCACGGTTAAATCAGCGTGAGATGAAAGGCAGGCCAGAACACGACCGGGATGATCGTCGGGCTTTAATGCGAATACCGCATTAGACGCGAGTCCGCGCATAGTCTTCTTCTTCTGCGCTCCCCTCAGCTCCCCTGCCGGCGCGATGGACGCGCGGGGGCCTCCAGCAGTTTCCAGCACCTTGCAGCGCTTGAACGACAGAAAGAGAGGAGGAGAGGTCTCTTTGATCCGCTTAGGGCCGGGCTGTGCCGTCAAAGTAATCCGACAGTAGATTACTTTCAATATATGTATACGGTTGCCGACGCGGGGTGAAGAGCGAGACGACGCGGAAAGTGGGAACGGCGGACGCGGACGCGGGGAAGCCCCGGAACACATCGTGAGCGCTGAATACGCGTAAGTGCGTATATGCGCGACCAACAGCCGTATCTACCGTCGATTTATGCGGCCGGCATTGCGATATCTCGCTCAAAGCGAGTTGTCGACCATCCGGTTCCCCCGGTCGACGTACGAAAATAGCGACCGGTATGCAGAAAACATCGCGTTTGCCCCGCGCAATCTGCAAACCTACCCGTGCCGTGCGTGCGTTTAGCCGCGTCGCGCGCACCGAATTCTCCGTGACTCGAGCACGGAAACCGCGCAGAGAGATTTACATTCAAGCCGGAGAGTAACGTCCATATTACGCGTGATGTCCGGCGAATACATAATGAGACTAACGAGCGTCTAGATGCGTAATGAACGTTCCCCACACGCGGCGACATGCGCATTATGGGTGTGGACTCTGAAATACGATAATTAAATAGAAATCTTATTTATATTTGGAAGCAGTAGAACTTTTAAGAGAACCAACACGTCGGGCGAATCCAAACTAGCTATTTTAACGGAATTTTCATTGGAGGATTATTCAAGAAGAACGTTCTGAAAAGAGATCATTAATATCTCGAAGTATTCAAATAAAAATTAACGAGAGATTAAAGCCATTTTCAAAAATTATTTCGCGAGTTGGCTACTCCCTACCGTGTATAATTTGAGCGAACATTTTATTTCTTAATTTTAAAAGTGACAATTTAAAAAGTTAAATTTTCTAGAGAAAATTATTATTTTAATTTTGCAGAAAATTATTGACCAATCAAAAATATAAGCAAATAGAATATATACTTAACGTGATCAAATATATTTATTATTTTCGTTTCACAACTTTTAAACAACTATTCTTTTTGACTTATGTTTTATAAACTTAACTCTCCGTCTGAGTTTTTTTTGTCACAAACAAAATTTCACTTTAAAATTTCTTTCTCATATTTGTTGTGTATCATGTTAATTTAATATGTGATATTACTATTCCAGTTTCAGTTTACTGTGTTTCAAAATCAACAAATAATCGGCGCACAGTTTGCTTGGACTAGAAATTACATAAATTCACAAGAAATATTATTAGACGGAAATTGAATGACATTTTCCATTCATGTTTAATTTCATCGGTCGAATTTTATTTAATATTCCTTATTTTATTTAAATTTCAATTTGGTAATTTCAATGTTATAAAAATGTTAACGTTTAAATTAAAAACTATTTGGTAATGTAATAAAAATGTTGAAAAATAACCTCAATTTTTCAAAAGCCTAGAAATTGGAAAAACTTGAGTTGTATATACGAAAGGTACATAGACGAAGACTTAAATTTACATTTGATTATTAATAGGATAATATTCACTTATAATTCACTTATAACTAATAACTCTGTATAATTATAGTTCTATATAATAACTCAAAAATCACGTATTTTTAATTTTGTTATTTTTGAAGTTAGAGAGCGATTTATTATGTGACCATTATTGTCAGAAAAATCGTCAGAAGACGCGCTCGTGTCATTTCGAGTTCGATCACGGCGACGTAACAAGCCACAGATTAATTACAGCGTCGAGGTGAAAGACCGAAAGTACGTTCCCGAAGGCGACATCGGTTCCGTCGGTGACTTTCACATCTCAGACTGTAACTGGCAACCCGTCAATTAGTGCCACCGTCGACTGCCCTTAAGGCTCTCGTCGAGTATTCCGCGCTTTTCACTATTATCGCCAAGAATTACGACGCGTATACCTTTCAAGCGGTAAGTCTCATTTCTGCTAAGCTCAGTCGTCTCTATTGCCTCGCTCGATTAACGGTCAATTTTGCCTGTTGGGTGGCCATTATCGAGATACAAGGGGAAGCTGAAGATATGAAATACGAGACACTTCGTGCAAACCTCCTGGAAACAGCGCGTGTGTACCGAATTCCATACCGATCTCATAAAGATATCGTGTACTACATAAACGTCTTCGGGGAATTCGTGACGCGTTCTTCAGATATCATGGCATTATTTCACCGTATTGAAGAGAGAAAGTAAGAAAAATTCTCAACACGCGTAATGTCCACATTCAGAAGAAAACATAATGGTAACAACTAGTGATAATTATACAAGTTTAATTTATATATATGTAGAATTATAATTTGAATAGATTATTTATAGTTGTAATAATTATAAAATAGTTTATTAAATTATTTTTAATTCTTTACGTATACATAAATAAAGAATAATTTTTTTGAAGTATCTAAAAATTTAGTTAGATATAAATCTTAAAGTAATTTTGTTGAATCAAAATAATTGTAGTACACTTAAGCTAGAATACTAAAAAACTTTTTGCAGTATTACTTGTCATGTTTAACATGTAATAGGAATATACATTTTTTTTATTATGCTAAAGGCACATATATATGTCTTTGGAATTCATTAAAGTCTTTTATTATTTTCTTTAATAATTTTTCAAATAAAATATTATTGATAGAATTTATTGCTTTTAAATCTCAATAAACACGTTGAAAATTTTGTTCAAGAAGTAGTGTTATGGATTAAGCATTCTACATAATTATTTTGATGATTCAACAAAATTATTTTCAAATTTATGTTCTTTCGTAACATTTTGCGTATTCCGTTGCGTATTCCATTCGGTTCATAATAACTTTACGAGAATCGCAATGGAATTGCAATCGATCTTGTACGTCTCATAAATACACGCAGTGCTTCGCAAAATCTTACGTAACAAGAATGCACGCCTGATATTAGATGCGAGGTGCGTACGTGAGCCTATTAAATTGCGAGTCCCGTTTTCCGCGAGGGCTATTTACCTGTTGCACGCCCGATCAATTATCGATTAGACCTGTCAGGCGGATCGTTAGAGAGTTATGCGAAAGAGTCGCGTCGTTAGACGATGAAGGCACGGAAATACTCGGCGGGCATTACCTCTGAATGGAAATAGAATACACCCAAGAGGGTATTTGACGTGATGCGCGAGCATTACAATCCCGAAATACTCTTCCGTGCCATGCCACTATAGGAATCTGGGAATAAAAGATATAACTCCATAAAAGCCCGTGTACTATAATCCGAAGCTATCAACGGCACGAGATTATCTCTCGGATAAGAGGCAGAAGCCGCCACGCATTGATGCCCGCTGAACGTTTTAAGGATATTTTATAGATTATATACGCGGCACATAAAGTACACCTGTCAAGTCGTACGTTTCATTCGTGTTACGGCTACTTGCCCGTTTGCTGGTTCGATTAACGGTCGATTAGGCCTGTCGGCCAGCCGTTAATGCGATACGGGAAGGAGTCGAAGATGTGAAATGCGAGATACTTTATGATTCGAGATAACGTTATGAATGGTAACGAGCCTCGACCCGCCTTCCATCGTATATACACTATATACATATATATCACTTCGCGCCCTCGTCTCGCTTTAATCGAACGGAAACTAATGAAGCCAATATGCGCCGTAATAAATTTGTCCAGTCGTCCGTATCTATCGACTATACGGGTACGCGATTCTCTCTCTCCCACGAAATATGTATGTTAACGGACGTAAAAATGTCTTTCGCGCATGCAAAGTCGCATATCACGTGACGACTTTATAAAATGCTACGAGTAAAAACATAATAATAAGTCTGATATCTCTTGTCGTCTCGAGGACTCGCGCCGCAATCTAAATATACTATATCGAAACTTTCAGATGTACAATAAATAATTAGCAATGAAATGATTACGAATATTTATGTATTCATTAAAGGCATCATTATCTCAACTATATATATATATTTCCTTCACGAACTATCACGATTATTGTATCGAATTATGTCCGTTATTAAAATGTATAGTGATAGTTTCGAAACACCCTGTACGTACTTGCACACACGTGTGCTGCATGTAAACCGATAAATAGCCGCTCGAAATAGCCACTCTTCCAGTTCGAATGACAAAGTGCTTGAAATCAATAGACGAATATCCGCTGATACAAATTATTATTATTAATTTAATAATCCCACAGCTATTAGACTTGTAAATTAAATTTATATAAATATATATACATATAATATGTAATACACGCATATACAAGATGTTTTCTTTTGAAAACAACGCTTTAATGCCAGAGATCATTTCATGTCGCCATTCTGGCGATTGTAACCAGATATTGGTCGCGCAATTATAGGCAAATTATCGTAATTACCGATGGCTTAAGTGACTGTTTTAATGACTACACATGTACTCGTTTATGATGATAAACGTCGACCCGTTCGTTGTTATGAAAATTTATGTCTATTTATTTCTCTGTTCATATGTACATGTACATATACAATAAGTGCAAAATGTATTCTCATACAGGGAAAATATTTTTTAAAAAACTTTATTTTTAAAAAGTTAACATTTTCCAGCGAGAAATGACTCATCGAATTGATGTCGAATAAATATACGATGATTTCGACACCAATTCAACGTCGATTTGTCTATAATTGACGAAATGAGACTTTTTGCTGAGTGATTAACAATTTATTCGTAAAGAATAAAATAGATTAAAATTATTCTTAAAATTATTATACCAAAAAATATGCAATAATTAAATAAAATATATTACAAATAAGCGAAAATTAAAAACGATATTATTTGGATGCACAAAAAGTATTCGTACAGTCGAGAAATTTAGTTTCTAAAATCAGAAACACACATGAAGCTTCCTTTATATTAGAACATAATCGTCATATAAAATTGCTAATTAATATTTATTTTCTACAAATAAGGCTTTTTTTTAAATTTTCCTTGTACAAATATTTTTTGCACTTACTGTAAATGTATATTTATTACACGACGCTTGTAGTATATTTACGTAAATTTCTTTTATATAAAGAAAGATTCAAATTCAGATCGGTGTATCAAATATATTATTTTTAATTCTTTGCGTTAGTATCAACATTCCTGTTACGCTGTGGATTGTAATATTAATAATGAAAAATTCATAAAGTAGTAAATATTAACAATATTTAAATGTAAAATAATTACATGCAAATATCTATCGCGATGCCAATGTTCGCAAATTGTTTTGCTACATTTATAAAAAAACAAAAATAAATAAAGGAAGCAATAACAAGCAATAAAAGGGTAAAAATACTATTACTATTTATTAACATATGAATATTAAAATAATAAGTCATCTCAACTCGTAAATAATAATCGCCGCATAGAAAATAAGTAGTGGAATAAATAATAAATTAAGAAATAAATTATAACATACAAGCAAGACGTACATTAAATATATAAATAAAATTAAAAAGAACAAAAACCTCAATTTTATTTATTTAGTTAACGTCTCGTTTCTATGTTGTAATCTTTTCTTAATTTATTATCTATTTATTTCACTATTTATTTTCTATGCGGTAATTATTATATTTATGAGAATGACTTATCCGCATTATTATAATATTTTATATTAATAAATTATATTTTTTTACTTTTTTATTATTCATTCAATTTGATTTGGTCTTTTGTTTTTTTTTATCTTTTAAAATAAACGAACTGAATTTATATCACTAATTTATATTTGTAAATAATACACGAGACAATGTTCCGTACTTACAAAATTATAGATATAAATATAATCGTGTTTTTAAATTTATTTAATTAAACACGTATATACGCGTGAAAAAAACATAACATCTGGAAAATGCTCAATTCAGCGAGCACTTTCGCGCACTATTTTACCTCGTGTTGGAATTAATTTCCTGATTATGTGATATACACCTACATGAAACACGCTATGCATATGAAAGAGCAGCTTAAGCGGAGTACAATAGTTGAGGCACTTTCCAGCCGTGATAATGCTTTCGGCTGAGTTATTCCGTAATTTTCACGAAATTGTCCCGGAACATGATTTGTAGAGTTATTAAGATTTAGTGAGATTAGAGAACCACCCGCGTTAGGAATACCGCCGTTATAAGGGTAGACTAAATACGACGTCGAGTTTAAAGCAGTTTCCATCGTGGTGAAAGATACCACCCGCATATAATCAAAATAGTGAAGACGGACAGATATATTAAAAATAAGTACGAATCCTCTTAATCCGCTTGAATATTGCCAAGTCACATCGATAAATCGTCGGTACCCCTCCAAAAAAATATACTTTGATTTTTTTTTTTTTTTAAAGAAACGTCGCGGATGACCCGCTAGCACTTGAGAAAATTACTCCGTTAAAAGGGAAATAATAAGGAGATGGAGTAAACTCGCGGGTGCCACATTGTCGCGACACGGTACTGTAACCATCCCCCGACCATCAAGCCCGTTTCACGGAACGCGCCGCGCCGTATCTTGTTCTTTGTTTAACTCCTTTCTCACCTCCTCCACGCCGAGCGGAACGAACGTATTAGGTTATGGACCTCGCTTTTCCAGGCGCGCAAGTTATAAATGGCCGTTGCACGCCGAGCTGAAACGTATATACGCGCGGGAGAGCGCACCTCGCGTATCCTCCATCCTCTCGCGCCGCGGCGCGTTAACGCCCGCGAGCGGGAGGAGGACGGCGAGCGTGGCGGCACCGGCAGGCGGGAGAGAGCGCGCGGGACGTAGAGCCCCGACGTAGTCGATGGAGGCGCGCGGGCCAGCGGACTCGGATTTATGAGACCGTCATATTTCGCAAGTTGCGAGCCGGTAATTCCTGGCCGTGCCGGCGATTTATGGCCGCGGTGTGTCCCGCCTGCGCCATTAATCCTTCCCTTTCGCCCCGAATCGAACTTCCACCTATCCTCCACGCCACCTCCTCTTCCCTCCCCCAACTCCCCTCTCCCTCGTCCCGTCCCGCGCGACTCCCCCGTCGCGCGCTTCTCCGCTACCTAAACTCCCGATCGTCGTCGTACACGCTATTTCGTATACGTATGGCCGAGCGACAACGGGAACTAATCAGTTCTTTTCGTCTTCGCCTTGTACGCATCCGGCTGATTTCACTCTTCCCTCCCTCTCTCTTCTCTTTTTTCGGTTTCTTTCTATTTTTTCCTTCTATTTCCCCTCTCTCCCTCCTTTATTTTGTCGGATGGAGAATTAAAGGTTCCAATTGAATGACTTATGATTTTAGTGGAATCGGACGAAATAATAAAAGCGACATTGTTTCGTTCTTCTCGTTTCACCACTGAGGTCTTTTTACGGGATTACGCGTAATCCGGAAGTTTTATTTCACGCGATCGTGCGCGTTCCTCTCGGTCGCGCCGCTAATTCTCGCTTTAGCACATCGCGAATGAAAAAAAAAGGAAGAGAGAAGAAGAGAGAAAGAGAGAGAGAGACGAACGTCTATGTTCGAGACGACTTGATCCTCACACTCGCCTTTTTAACGGCCCAGAAGTATAAGCGGATAGCGGAGGAAATTCAGCGCGGGTTGGGATTATCAAAGGCTTCTATCATCACGGATCATTAAGGTAACGTATCCCGCCGTGGGCGATTTTCAACGAGCGAGATGGAGATTATAGGCTGCGCAAGCCACTAAAAACGTCCCTCCGTCGGGACGTGCGAGATCGCTTCGTGACGTGTTAATTACGCGTTATACACGTCTCCTCCGCGCGTCGCGTCGCGTCGCGTCGCATCGCGTTGCATCGTCGTGCCCGTATCACGCCGGCTGCACTTGAGCGTATATCGTCTTAAGTTTACCTCTCTCTTCTCATCGCGTATTCATTGTCGCGCTATAATCGATATAGAAATTGATCCACCTCGGCCGCTGGCAGGTTCATTAACGTGGAATAAAATTGACGGGGAAAAGGAACTTTATCTGCTATAATTAACGACTTCTCGTTCGCCGACTGATAAGATATTCGAAGGCGGGATAAGCAACAACATTATACATTTCCGTGATCTTAACATGCATTTTATAGCTCTTAGAATGCCTCGATTACTGGTTATTTGAAGCGGATGAATATCAATTAGACCAATGTATTCGATTAGCTATTCCGATCTTGTTTCTTTCCAGTTGTCATTATTATAAATTAACATGGGTTACATGTGCAATTAAAAAATTCTGCATCTAACCACGCAGAAAATAATTCTCAACTCACCGTGATCTTATCGCTGATATACTTTTTTAAACCTTTCATCGTTGGTATAAGCTGTCATGTCCGTTTTACTTCATTGCTTAATTGCTCGTAGACGCTAATATCGTAGTCCATGGTACAGTTTATCAGTATACGTTTCACAACGATAATTTATGCTTGTAAAAGTCTCATAATTAATTACAAAACTGTCAGATCGATTCATTAGTTGCGTAACTACAATCAATTCAATAGCGCCGTTGCGCGAAACGAATGAAGAAAGTTTTCATCATATTCTTAATCGCTTATTTCTTATACAAAACGATCTTCTCTCGGAAATATAGCATACAAATAAATTAATGACAAAGTTTCTAGTACATAACAAGAGGTTGAAACCTACATCGGATCAGATCATCCTTAAACACAGTCCGAGATCTAGATACAATCTTCAATGAAGTCTGTTAATAAAAGGAGAAGGAAAATTGAAGCAATATTATCTCGACCGTGCAATTAGCGAAACATGGTTACGCTGTGATTACGACCGCGCAATTCTACGGAGAGAAGGGGGGAGAAAGGGAGGAATAGGGAGGGAGAGGGGGAGAGGAGAGAAAGAGAGAGAGAGAGAGAGAGAGAGAGAGAGAGAGAGAGAGAGAGAGAGAGTA
>NW_012130110.1:2149860-2161626 GCF_000143395.1 Atta cephalotes | reverse complement strand
AGAGAGAGAGAGAGAGAAAGAGAGATGAGGGAATCACAGAGATCGCCTGTTATATCGCATTTAACTTGACGGATTCTTACAAAATGCTGCTCGTTCGTTCATGTCGTCTGCCTGCATCTCATGCTTCAATAAACGAAATATTAATTGATTCATTTTATCTCTTCAACAAGAATTTCTTATAATTTCTGCTTTAATAAATCATCAAAGACTGCGAAGTGAGACTTGCGATAGGTTGAAAAGGTTCTAGCAAAAAGAGTATCGTGAAACTACTTCTCAAAGCCAATTGAAAGAATCAGTTTTCCAAGACATTTCATTACTAGGTTAAAAACGTAAGGTTCTGGCTACACAGAGATTGCATGTACAAAGTAATAAACACCATGTACGTATGAAGACACAGGCGGTTACGTTCGCCTCGTTACTCCTCGGGACGGCGTCGCTTACAGGCTTTTCAATCAATGTCTCTGTCTGCCACCTTCGTTTATAGTCGAACTTTTCTTCTATTCGCAGCTCCCCGATGTTGTAGCGCCTCATGCATAGTCAGCATGCTAATCATCAGACTGCCTGAGGCGATGCCGGGTTGCACACTTGTCGGTGAAAGGTGAAATAAAGCGGCGAAGAAGTTGCGCACACCACTCTCGTGAATCCGGTTTACGTCCAAAATGCAACGTGGTCTGTCATCCGTTATCCTTCTTTTCTCTTGACCTCTCTGCAGTTATTTGACTCGAAGCTACGCTCTATACGTGCAAAATAATATTTGTTTGAAATAAAAATTGTATATTCACACAAAGAATATTATTAAACACCAAGACTCAATTTGACAAAACATGATCTTCTTTGTTTATTTGTATAGTTAAAAATAATGTTTCTAATGTGTAATAATTTTATATATACATATACTGTGTATTTTATAAAATTGCCAAAATGTTACAAACTTACGCCTAGAGCACAAAAGTTACAGCAACATTGCAGAGATTTTGCAGCGACATTGCTGCAAATTCTGTATGGGTAACCTCTTTTATAAATATAATAATAAAATTACTTTACTATGATTTTATTGTGATTATTGTAAGATGTAATTTGTATTTACAATATGTGAAATATTTTTCAATTGAAAGATATGCTAATGTTTATCTAAAATGTTACATTGCAAACTTAATCTCTTTTATGTAATGATAAAATCGCAAACTTATTACGATTACCGCAAGATAAAGTTTAAACGATACATCGAAACTAAGATAAAACTATTCAATTGAGAGATACGCCAGATGTCCATTTTTCATTCATTGTTAATATCTAACACTGATTGTGTCCATGTCTCTTGATTCGAACGGCTTCGCATTATTTCGTGACATTTCCATCGGCATCGTTAGACGGGTATAATAAATCAAATCGGGCAATTGAATCTGCTTGATCAGAGATTTAAAAGTCAAAAGTATGTGTGTGGGATCCAGTTATGATTCATGTATTCGGTCGAAGATCGGAGATACTACGGTCTCCGACGTCATCAGAAAATGTGGCGCGCGCGCGATGGGATAATGCTAAAGATCCTTTAATAATAAGAGTTTAATAATAAGAGAGATTAGAAATCTGAGAAAAAAATTTTCAAATTTTGGAATGTTTTGATTGGTTTTTATTGGTCCACCATTTTTTTTCTAATTTTTATATTATAAGAGGGAGTAGCTTTAGCACAAGCATATAAGATTAAAGTTGCGTTCGGCGTATGAGATGCGTCTGCCTGCAAAAATAGCTAATTTCATACGAAAAGACATTTGTGACGTTTAGAACCATGGTGGAAGTACTATTACTTCCATCATGTTTACGACGACGTTTGTGTCAGGCATGTCCTATAAAAGGAAAGCAGCCATCTCATATAGTTTTTATATAGTTTAAAAATATTTTATAATAGCATAAAATTAAAAATATTCACTTAATAAGAGGTCTGAAAAAAAAATAAGAGGCTTGAAAAATTTTTGAACTTAAAATAAGATAATAATATATATTTTGGCGTTGAGAGAAAGCAAAGATGCCGAGTGGAAAAAGTGCAAGCAACGCGAATAAACCTAATGTTAATATAAACATTTTCTTGTAGAAAATTCTCAATATTCATATATATTTGCGAAATCTCTCAAGTGCTGGCTGGCGCAAACATTGCAAAGCAAACTACCATATGATAGTATCGTATGATATTACGTCATTAGAAGAAAAATGGCTGACCAATCACGATGTTTCAAATTGAGGTTTGATAAAATATATATAATGGCTAGACTCTTATTAATGGGTCTCTAGACAATACAATTCGCGTCTATATGATGTCCTATAGAATTCCTGAGGGTTCGCTTGCGCATCCCTAACGTAGACGTAACCCAGTTACAAGTAATCTAATAGCGCTACGTTCTACTGCGAGTCAATGACATTTACAACCCAACAAGTAGCGTTAATTTGCGCATGCATTGTTCCGAGAGTGAGAATGACGTGCGAACCATTGTGATGTCCGCGGCGTTGACGGAGACGACACGGGAACACCCACGTGGGTAAAAGTGTCCAACAACTGCGAACTTAGACAACATATAGTCTAAAATTAGGACAGAAGACTCTTCACTCTTCGGTGCTACATTGTTATATGTTTTTTCACGAATTTACCACATTAAGTATTGTGTAAAATATTGCATAAAAATGAACATTCTAACAAATTCTTTTTTTTATTAAAAAAAGAGGCCATTAGGGAATGTAACGGTAATAAACAAATCAGTACAAATATGTACTTTTATTTAAAAACTCATATCTCACACTTTATTCTGGAGACATTCTCATGATGATAAGATATTCTCTGTCATCATTATATTTCCTAGAAGGCTTGTATGGAAAACTAATATATAAGTAAAAAAGATCTCGAGTATGCTATTCCTATTGAGATTCGGTTTTTCATTTTCTGATTAACTGGTGGATCAGATTTAATCTTATTTAACCTGATAATAACGCAAAAATTGTGTTTTTCTATGATTAATCACTAAACTAACTGGTTTCTTAGTGATAACTTTAAAACTTTTATTCACTATCAAACTATCAATTTAGTGATTAACGATAGCTAAAAAAAATATACAATTTTTACGTAATCATTAGGTTAAGTCTAGTCATAAATTAATCAGAAAATGAAAAACCAGGCCTGAGATCAAGGCACTAAAAGGTTAAAGATATCTTTGCGAGAACAGACATAACCCCATTTCTGCTAATATAAATTAACTTTAATCTTACTTTGTATCTCTTTCTATTTCTAAGAATTAAAAAAAGATAAAGAATAAATTAAACTAAGATTACAGTTAATCTATATCACTAGAAATAGACATTGAAGACATCTGTCCCAATTTTAGACTTGTGTTGTCTGGAAGATATCCAGCGTAGAGATAAAAATTCTCATACGCGCACACTCGCTCTATATATTATCACGAGATCTCTACCAGAGACGGGAAATGCAGAGCGTTTTGCCATGTCATCGAAGTTGCGAGAATGGATTGCGTGAGAAGGGACGTATCGCCGCGTTCCCTGTCACATTCCTCCTTCTCCCTTATAATCCCTCCCTTTACTGGGCGTAGAGTCCAGTTTCGCCGGCCGACGTACCATTTGTTTCAATCTATGGACAGAACTAATTACGGACACCATCGAGTAACGGCGCTCCCCGAGTCTTGTCCGTGTCGGGCAGTGCGCGCACGACGCGCAGCGAGCGCGCACACCGCGGCAGAGGCGAGCCAGGGTACGCGCTGACGTTACTTCGGCCAGGACAGTTCCTGTCAGGCTACATGGAGACAAACGAGCGACCGGCAATCAACCGCTGTTAGCCCCGTCCGACCTCTCGCCAACCGCTATCTGACCGTTCCTTTTTGCCCCCGGAGCCGCTTCATCATAATTTATTGTGATACCGTCACGTTAATAACTCAATTTATTTCACTGGAGACCCTATTATTTTTACGGTTAGCCTCGGCCTGTCGTCGCGGCGAGGCGACGCGCTGCGAGTGTCGCGACCGCAGGCCGCAGCCGGTCACGCGCTCCATCCGGTCTCGCGTGACTGCCGTGCAACGATGCCGACGATGTCGGTTGCTTATGTTACGTAGAAATGCACGGATACACACATATATACAAAAATATGACGAGTAAAAGCAAACCAAACATTTATGCCCGTTTCTACCAATGTAGATTACCTTTAATTTCGGTTCAGCTTTTGCTAGTTCTAAGAATTAGAAAAAGATGAAGAATAAATTGAACCGAGTTCAATTTACTCGTCATCTTTTTTTAATTCTTAGAACTAAAAAAAATAGTGAGCCGAAATAAAAATATGTCATATCTCAAAGCATCAAAAATATAAAAGTTCATAGATTATTCTATTATTGTACATCTAAGTATCTAGAGCATAATTCTTTTATTGGTTTAAATGTTATTTAAACCATTATTGTATTTATTTTTTGTGTAAAGTCCTGTTTTTATGTAAAATCGTATTTTAAAAATTTGTCAAGATCATAGCATTACAAGAATTAAATGACATTTATATATATATACTAATAAAACTCTAATAATTATTTTTGCAAAAAAATTTCATTTGAGTTCATTTACTTGTTTAAAAATTATTCACTTAAAACTGTACTAAAATATGATCACTTCACTGTATAAAACTGTAATGTATAAATTAAATTATTTTTTGTTTTTTACAATTTTTTCAGGATATAGTAGTTACAAAAAGTTTTTTAATCTTAGCTAATTTTATAACTTATACTTCTTTTAGCTGATATTTAGCTGATATAATCAAAATATCCTTAAAATTAATTTGTGTTTATAGAAACGAATATAAATATTTCAAATTTCTAATTTTAAAATAAAAAAAGATGAAGAGAGTAGAACTGAGATTAAAGTTAATCTATATTGGAAATGAACATTAATTCTTCGCGGTTGAATCTCGTTTGTGAGATTGACATGGTAGAAATTAAAATGGTATAATTCACATTAATTTATGGCGAGATAATAATTATCCGATAATTACACATCACGCGCTCATATTAATCGTAATGAAACGAAAGAAACATGTCATAACTTACGAACTGCTTGCTTGCAACATCAAGCTATTCGGAAATATCTCTACATTACGTCATTTCAGACTGCTTATTTATGAGGACATAAAAGCTTCGAAACTAATCAGCATGTTTGCTTCGACGTGCATATCGACTTCGACCGGTTGTTTATGTAACTTAAAAACCGCAAATCCGATGAAACGTACCTCATATATCCAAACGAACGATTAAATGACGAAAATGAGATTTATATGAAATAAATTCTCAATTTTTCAACTTTACTGACTCGTTCAATTGTATCTTCACTACACTCTAAAAATATGAGTGTAGATTTAACACCATGCGATGTCTATACAATATCTAATTCTCACCAAGTTGGTGTTAGTTTCAGCAGCAACGTGAGATGGATTTAACACCATAGGTTTTAACACCACCAAATCTTTTTAAATCTACGTCATAACAGTATTGATTAGGGATTTCAAATTCATATCTCTTGATGTTAATATTAATATTAATCACACGATAAGAATTATATAATATAAATATTGCGTGTTAAATTCATATCTATATTTTTAGAGTGCAATAAACATTTTAATGTATGGCGAGGTCACGACGAGGATTCGACAATAAATTAATATCACCATTTTGTCAAGAATATCCCACAGCTTTCTCCCTTACGCTGACTACAGTAATAAAATTAAATTAAGTACACCAAATTTCTAATTCTTAATGATGCAACTTATGAATCATTCATGCTTGTCAACAGGGCATTACGTTGTCTTCCAATAATCATACTCCGAAAATGAATAGACTAGCAAGAAATAAGTCGCGTTGTAATTCGTTTGGCCAATTAAAAAAAGAAGGAAGAAAAGAGAAAGAGAAAAGGAAAAAATAATGAAGGAAAAAAAGAGAAGGATAATCTTTTACAATCACTCGCGGATAGACGTTCATTTGAAATTCAACGAGCGAATCCCTGACGAGCCTACGTCGCTCGCGTGTCCATGTGCCATAGTGAGAGAAAGTCGGCGAATTGCTGCCATAATTCATGGAGAATAATGAAAGCTTAATTAGCCACGTGATGTAATGCAGACGCGGTGGAAACGAACCGAAAGACACATCGTTGCTGCACGCCGGTCGTAAACTAGCAATTCTTACGGATTAATACGAACAACATTGTATCTGTGTGTTGTATCTGGTGTGCTGTATTTATGAAGTGATTAGCCCGCAGAAACGGAGAGCCGCCTATTAAAGTGCAAAATTAACGAGTATACCTGTTTTTTTTAATGTTCGAAAGTTAGTATCCGGGCGCTCGCTGGCGCGGCGTGCCGGCTCGTCCATGGCTCATAGGAGGCGATTGATCAATAGCAACGGGGGAATTTTCATTAACTGCTTGGGATTTATCAGCGGATCTCGCTGCGTGAAGAATAGGAAGGCTTCGCACGTTGCTCGATAAAGTTCTACGGTGCAACATTTTTGAGATAATGAAAGGAAATCGATCCTAAAGACTAATATATATGTATATATGTATATTTTGTATGTCGAAAAATAACGCGTTTGTAGCTCATTTGCTTATATAAAACAAGTCTGATAAGAAATGAAATTTATACTGCACTAGGATTACAATGTTTTAATTTTGAAAATTACCTCAAATTACCTCAATAGTTAACCTTTTGTGCACGGACAATCCCATTTGAGGGTCATCCTCTTTTATTTTGTAAACTGTTTTGATTGACTTTTTATAAAACCTGGCTTATATAATAATTTTGCATAATGCTTCATTTAAATTAATTTGAAGTAAAAAATAAAATTAAAAATGATGAATATGGATGGAATTTTAAAAAATATCAATTCAATAAATAAAAAGAGGTCATGAAAACAAGTTATTATTGCTAATATTTTAACCTTTCATAAATAAACGTTTCGACTTTCTAGGAGGTTATTCTCAATATTAAATTCAATATTAAATACATGATAAAAGTCAATTTTAATCTAAAAAAAAAAATAATCTGATTATCACACATAAAACTTGGTTTCAGAGAATGTTTAACTGCAAAACATCAAACAAGTTTCCAATTTCGCTTTATTGGAAGCTTATCAGTGTCACGTAAATAGTTAGTACTGCTTTCCAAGTTGATTTTCAAACTCTGCTTAGCCCTCTGATATTAGATCCTCCTTCATGGAAGTAACTACATTTTTGAAAATCGATATTTTCAAGCTACGTTTAAACTCGACGATATCAAGAACCATCTAAAACTGAATTTCACAATAATCAGATTATTTTTTGAAATTAGAATTTTAGAATTTTGTTTTCAGAATTAAATGACTCGACAAACTATTAAGAATAATGTCTTTTTTAAGTTTTTTTTTTTTTGTTAAAAGCTCTCGTTTCTCAAAAAGTTAAAGAATCATCATTGAACATCATAATTGAAAGTATAACATAAAAAAAAATAAAGTTATAGAAATTGCATGTTCACTATCCTAATTAAAACGTTGTTCCAATTAAGAATTTTGAAAATACTCTATTAAAAAGTTGCTAATTTTAAGATATGTCACTTTTCTATCAACAAAGCGATATCGAGAAATATCTGCGGGAGATTTATCGAATAACAAATCCTAAACTTTCTAGACAGAATAGAATCTTCGAAACGCGCCGAGAATCCACTTTAGAAAAATTTAAAACGGATTGTATCTCGAATATTTGATGTACAATTTTCGCAACGACTCGTGAAATAGCATATCTCTCGCAAGGCAATATCATTTTCATACTTGAACGTCGCTTTCTCTACCAGGAATTCGTTTGAGCGACAATTGAATCGCTGTACTCGGAATCACTTAAGCCGCACACACGTCCCTCTGCACTGCCGCTTCTCGCTACGACTTGTATAATTCTACTTGACGCTAATGAAATAAGTGTCACCGGCACTCAGTGGTGATACGAGCTCGATTATGAGGACGGAGACGACAGGACGAGATGGTGAGATCGGTAGCTTGATTAAAATGCAACGGCTGCCTCCTGTCGGATACAAATGAACACTTTGCTTTCAATTTATTTTGGAGATATACATATTACGGCGCTGAGAGAAATGTAACCACGTGACATTATAGAGGAAAAAAAAGACGAAAAATTATGCGACGAATAATTAAAACTTTATGATACCAAAGATATTAATTTTAACATCATTTTTTATCGAAATTGCAATATTCTTTTTCTTTTTTTAATGTAATTTTCTCTACTCAAATTTCATAAGAGTTAAACTTTTTTTAAGTTTATTCTATTGCTGTTCTTAAAATAATTAGAATAAATCGAGTTTAAGCGAAGCTACACATTATTCCGTATTAAATTAAAAAACAACGCAAATAACTCGAAGTAAAAGATAGGAAATTCAACACGCTGATAGACTGTATTTTTCGTGTTGTTACCCCAAGTAAAAGTAGCGTGGACTACATCGCGGTTCATTAACGGCACTACCGCGGCTGATCCTTCCTGATTCCTTGCGTTTAGATTGTAAAACGGTGCGATAAGGACCGTGGAAAGCCGCCTCTTTGCCCAAAGGTATATCTACCCTCGACTACACCGGATATATACGGGCTAGCAGGATAACGCGAGGCAAGAGATAGCTCGGGTTTAACCCCTCGACAAGCACCGCTATACCTCCTCTTACTTAGGAACTCCTTCGCTCCTTATCACCAACCTGGGCTATAACCAACCGAAGTTTCCTCATCAATGTCCCATCCAACGTGGCGTCTGCGACTTCCTGCCTCCTCTCGAGTGCCTCGTTATACGGCTTTTGTCGCTAACATTTTACTTGGAAATTACGGCCATCCGTAGCTTATATGAAACAAAGATGCGACAGACGCCGGAGTCGACAGGGCAGACAGATCGCGGATACATAAATTCATTAAATATCATAGTAACACGGTATCATAGCAATTTTAATAAGCAATTTTATGACATTATCCTATATATATATATATCCAAGAATATATAAACACTACGTAGTTACAAATGCTAAACACGTGGAGTTATTATTCTTAAACGCTGCAATTGAGTAATACGCTAATTATAGACTTGTGTATCGAATATAAACGATTTTTTTTATTAATTTAGGGATACTAAAAGCACATGTCATATACCGGATTATATTGATTTAGCAGTAATAATATGTCCAGTAAGCGTCACCAGAATACTGCTGTCGATTGACATTTACGGAATTCTGATGCCTTCACAGGCGACGTTAAGTCGCGGAACCAGTTTCACTAACATAGATCAAAACATGTTTACTGCAAAAAAAGTAATGCGCGACAAATTGATCCCAACTTTTATCTTCAGAGTGGTGTTCCACTATGTTGCAAAATATATTGTAAACCGGTTGCTACCACGCCCGTATTTACGCGTCATTAATCACTTTGACCGATTTGAGACTGCGCGCTTTAAAATTAAGATTAAAAAGTTGACGATTAATTAAAGTCGTTAATGATTACTTAAAAATAACCCTCGATTAAAAAAAACCACGAGCATATTTACGTGTACACGCAAAGAGTTGGTGAAATTTTTTGCACGTACTTCGGCTTCTTTATCGCGACCATCTGTATGATGCAATTAGTCCCGATATGCAAAAATAACTATATCAAAAATATTAAAAATTACATATGGAACTCCTCGATTCCTTAATTCTTTAATTACAAATTGAACGTTTTAAAAATGCTGAAGCAGATACAAATCTTAAAATCAAAAGAGAAAAGTGAGTCTAATTGCAAAAGAAATTAAATCCCCAAATCCCTGCTGTAAATGTAGTTATATCCATCGGTCATTTTAATAAAAATGGCGGACACTTTTTTTTAACTCTAAAATGAATTAAAATTCTTTCTCTAGTAAAATCAAGTTCTCTAGTAAAGTCAAGTGTATTTTATTTTAATAAATAGAAATTATATTTTTCTCATGCCATATTACATGATTTGTTAGCCAAAGCAATTTCTCTTAATTAAAAAAAGATTTTATTAATAGCTGAATCAGAAGAACTATATAAGTTTGTTCTATCTCGCCAAAAAAATTTTACATGGAAAGATATAACGATTTTCGTCAATGGGCTATTCATATATTGTAGATTGAGAAAGAATCTTATCCCTTGTATTCAATCCAATAATTAAATATAATTATTAGCAGAGATAAAGAAGATTAAGAACGTACTTGAATTATTCGATATAGTTCTACAAAAATTTCGGAATGAAAATGGCTCGATGTACAATTTAAAATATGTTACGGGCGAATAGTTTATATACATGAAATATGGGACGGCGAGGCGAAGTTCATACCTCTGACCCCGCAACATTCAACACATCCCGCAATCGTCAAAGTCATAAAACCAACGTGCCAATTCGAAAGGCATATTACTATAATAACGTATTATTAGGTACAATTATTCGTCAGCTAATCGTAAGAAACGGTCACGTGAAAGTCGAGTCTGTACGGTCAAGAGGAAAAAAAAAAGATTAATGCTCGATTATTAAAGAAGACTACGATATACGACCTGTACAACATTATCAGCCATTTTCCGCGCATCGTATTTAAACCCCGTCGCGACCGACCATTCAGCTGATCGCTGCGTTGTCGTATTATGTAAATTCCTGGCATCGGCTGACCTCACAATTAGTTATCCTTCGTATGTACGTACTCGTGCAGACTCCCGCGTCTTCCTTATGGAATTCCCAGCGATCGCATATCGACGGGCTTACCAAAGGCAGGAGCGGTTCCGCGACATAGGAACGGGAATCTTAATATTGGCTGATAACCAGGATAGCGATTCCGAGTCTAAATAACGTAAAGTTACAACGAGGAATGTTGTTACTATAACGCAATGCGAAGTCACCATTTAACTATAATGGCTAACAAGTTTAATCGAGAAACTCGTTTAATGAATACCACAATTTATTTCCACGTGATCTCAAATTTGAAAATATAAGGAGTTTTCCTTCTCTTCTTCTTTTTCTTTTTGTAATAAATTCTTACGAAAAAGTAGAAAAGAAATCGCGTACGAATGTATGCGGCAGTTTCGCGTTAACTGCAGCTAACACGGAAATACGTATCGATAAGCCATAATATATGTCGCGATGTAAAATGCCAGACGCTATACAGTATACCGCTATATCGTAGGAAGTTATGCCGCATTGCACCGTATCGTTCAATACGAAGAAACGTATCGTTCAACCTCGCGCTATAAACACATACGCGATCGATCCCTTCGACCATTTTCGTCAGGTCGACTGACATTTCGGAAGATGGACGTACGTAGCTGATACGAAGTCAACGTCCAGGAATGCGTGGACGCGCATTGCTCGTAGGAAGGAGCGAGATGGGAAGACCAATGAAGGGAGAGCGGGAGCAAAAGAGAGAAAGAGAAGGAGGAACGAAGGAGAGAAAGGGAGAGAGAGAAGTGAGGTCGAATAACAGGGTGCGCTCCGATCAACATTAATCACTATCCGAAGCGAGTAGATAGCCGTCGAATGCTCGCTTTCTAAAGCAAGGTGAAGGGGTGGCTGATAGATGGAGGTGATGAATGGCTCCGTGACGCGAAGCGATCCATCATCTCGGGGCCGACATCACGGGAGCTGCCTACCGCGAGAGCTAGCGGAGAGATTTCGCGCGAGAGGTCATCTCGGCTAATTCATCATCCGGTCTGCCGCGCTTGGCTCTCTCCCTTCCTCTCTCTCTCTC
>NW_012130110.1:2146665-2147506 GCF_000143395.1 Atta cephalotes | reverse complement strand
TAATATATATATATATATATATATATATATATATATATATATAAATTGCTTAACAATATCATATTGCATTTTTTTTTAATAATCCGATTTGTCATACACGATTAAATAATGAAATATCCGCTTGTAAATATTGATATGCGATAATTTTGTGAAATTATTTAACACGGCGATTACACAAAAATTCTAACGATAATAAATATGTTTTAACATATAATTTATAAAACCGCCTTTGATACGTGTTGGCAAAAGAGAGAAATATTTTCGCGGTGGATTCGCGCCGATACTTCTTCGTCACGAGACATCGTCTACTCTGCTCGACGTGATCGATGGAAATAACGTAGTAGCTGTCTAACGTTTCTTCCGAAATGGGTAACCCTAAGAAAAATGGCCGGGTAGATGTCTGAGAGCTTCACGCCGCGATAATATCTATCCTGAGTACACATAGACGTACGAAAAAATAAAAAAAAAGAAGAAAAAATGAAGCAGTTCAGCGATATGTTATTCGAATCGTTTGGAACACAATTCCTTGCCCCCGTGTATCGAAATATGTCCTATTCGAGAGCAAGCGTTTACTGCATGATCGATTCCCTATACTCGATTCCTCCGTATACGTTACGCATCCGCTCGATTTTCCGCATCGGCGGGACAATTTATCGAAACGAGAGAAAAACAGACGCGCATGTTTTAGCGAACGCCCAGAATGGATTCGCTACGCACGGTGCAACTTTCTCAAAAGGTCATCGCATGATCGCCTCGTCGAAATTAAAAGCTCTCGTATATATGTGTGTGTGTGTGTGTGTGTGTGTGTGTGTGTGTGTGTGTGTGTGTGTATTAATTAATT
>NW_012130110.1:2145657-2146645 GCF_000143395.1 Atta cephalotes | reverse complement strand
CTCTCTCTCTCTCTCTCTCTCTCTCTCTCTCTCTCTCTCTCTTCCCCCCTTCCCTTCTTTCTGCTCCTCGTGTCTCTTGCTCCTCCTATGAACTCTTTCTCTGCCATCTTTTACCTCATCCTCCCCGTCCACAGATTCGCTAGATTCTCTATTTTCCGCATTTCAAACATAGGCTGCTGCCGCCGCCGCCGCCGCCGTTCATGACTGTTTACCCTATGACAGTCACGGCAAGAAAAGGGAGACTCTCTATCAAGCATTTTGAAGAGATGTCCAAGAGGCCGTCGGTGACGACGTTGTCGCCTTGACACCGTATGATCGATGGAAATAATGCGGTAGACGTCTAAAGTTTCTTTCGAGGATGGTGGCTCGGCAAACGAGCCGCCGAGTGACAGCCGTTCATAGAAGCAAAAGAGAGGAAATCTTTGGGATGAATCCGTTTATGTCACAACAGTCGCGCTCGTGGTACAAACAAACCCCAAGAAGAACGATCAGTCTTTTCAACTAGCTATGAACCGTGCTTCCGGAAACTGGTTCCTATCTCGTATCTTCACATTATCGTTCTTCTGTATGCAATTTTCCTTCAGATAAACTACATCGAATCTCTTCATGCTTGACAATCTTTATCGTTTTCAGTCATATTTATATTTTTATTTATATTTATATAAATATTAAAAGAAGAGGATTGTATAATGCAATTTGATAATTCACAAAGTCATTGATATCATTTTGACACCAATATAAAACGATAAACGTTTACAGACATTGTATTGAAAACTTATCTTCAACTGATAAATATGTAATATAAAATTAAACACGATTGTGCCACAACTCTTTTGTAGAATATGTATATATATATATATATATATATATATATATATATATATACTATATAACTATATACTATATTGTTACTTTTAATTTTTTTTTAAATTAACTTACCGTTATTTGTTACTACTACAACGTAATTAAATAATATAATACTCCGTCT
>NW_012130110.1:2139828-2145637 GCF_000143395.1 Atta cephalotes | reverse complement strand
GAGTTCGTCTACGACGACGGTCGGCGTAACCTTTACCTTTCCTAAAACGGTTAAACGTAACTACGTCATAGTATCGCCTCCGTCGTAAATTAAAAGTAACTCTCGTATATATGTGTGTGTGTGTGTGTGTGTGTGTGTGTGTGTGTGTGTGTGTGTGTGTGTTAATTAAATTTATCGCGCCTCCTTCTTATTATATATATATATATATATATAGTAAGAAGGAGGCGCGATAAATTTAATTCGATGAGTAACATTAGGAATAAAAATGATGATGAACGGCAACATGTCATTTTGAATAATTTGTATTAGGTATAAATGGAGACATAGACACAGTATAATAGAGTAAATTATTACAATCCTTGTTGTTTGCCAATGTTAAACAAAGACGAAATGATTTACTGTGTTGGACGTATATTTTTATTAGGAGTGTCAGGGATAAAAAGAGACAATAATGAAATAAAAACCAAGAGGCAAAGTTGACTTTTGAAAGATTGATAGAAATGAAAGATATTTTTTTAAAGATTGGATACTGAATTTTATGCAGTATACTTTGACGGATCTTTTAGAACCAGCACACAAAATGCATAAGCATAGTATATATAGCTAGCATAAGACTGTCTGGACCAATGAGCATGTTATGTAAATCAATATGGCGACTTTATGCTGGATAGTCTAGATGATCTTATTCTATGCTATGCTCATATATTTTGTGTGCTAGCCCTTAAGACAGAAGCACGGATCTTTGCATAACGCATAATGCATAAAGCATAAAAGAATCAACAAATCAAACTTTTTCCTTTCTGTGAAATGTTCCAACCTTATACAGTTATACTGTGTTATCTGTGTCTCTTGCTGGAAAACATCCACTAACTGAGTTTAACTTTTACAACTTCCTTCATCACTGTTTCTCAATGTTTATTTTATATTTTAAAAGTCCTTTTATTTAAAATGATATTTCTTTTAATGATAGAACATTCAAAAGTCCTCCGCAAAAAGTTGTAAAGTTTTTCTAAATTTTACTTACCAAGCCCCAGCACTTAGAATCTCTAACAATAAATTAATTTGGCCTACGAAATGAGATTAGCGGAAACTGAATTTTACGCGTATGACGTAAACGCCGTCAGCAACGTTTGACCTATCGATTTCATCTTCCACCATATTTCTGCCGGGAGGGATCGGCTGTAGCTTATAGATGAATTATAGTTGCTCTTTGCTGTCGCGCATTCAACGGTGATGTATGACTCGGCGGGAGACGGTAGGTAGAAAACATCCACGATGTACGGCCTGTTAATAACAGCAAGAATGAACGAACGACTGCGCGCGGAGCGCGGTACACAGATGCCGCTGGCGGCTAGACCCCCTTTGTGTTTTATTACAAACGATACGTCAACCACGATGTATGGGCTGCTTTTATCTGCGGCCTGTTATTGATGTGCTAAATTGTCCGCGCTGACTCGTAAGACTGGCCAGAACACGCCTGATAGACGTCGCTCAGGGACGCACTAATCGCGCTAGCCGGGTTTCCTCGGCTGACAAAGGAATCTCTCGCAGGTAGTAACCGTCGACCCAACCAACGCACGTCGTTTTGCCAAGATTGCCAGGGATTTAGCGGCAAATAAATATCATATCGTGGTAAACCTTACTCGTCGTACAATCTGATGATGTAAATGGCAAAGAATACGCCGACTCCAAAAATAAACAACATGCACGAGCGTAATTTCCTGAAATAATCAGATGCGCCGCTGTATTTCACTGAAATGTGTATTCATCGAGCATTCGCGCGTGATACAAAACATATTACCGTTAGTTATGTATATTGTCAGATTGTGATAATAAAGAAAGCTGTAGGTTTTGCCGTTTGCTTAATAGACGCGAGCATTTCCGATGAAAGCAAGAGGATGGCTTAATTGGAAGTTCCGACATTCCGGTAAAGAGAAAAAAACCTGTAACTACGGAAATCGTAAATAATACTTGGCGAGTCGTCTGCTGCTTTTATTTACGGTATGCTATCGACAATCTGACATTTACCGCATGATGTTATAACGAATGGCTGAGATACTTAGACGTGAAACATCGTCAACAAGCCTGACACTTATAACTAATCAAAAGATTCGTTAAGTATGCTATATAAAATTCAGTATCCAATCTCTAAAAAGATACTTTCAAAAGTCAATTTTGTCTGTTGGTTCTTATTTTATTACTGTCACTTTTTATCATTGACGCCCCTAATAAAAATACGTGTAACGTTTTTATTTTATAAATCACACAATAAATACGGAATAAAGAAAAATCTGGGATACTTATATGAACACATGTATATAAAAAAACTTATATTGATAATATGTAATAAAAGATGAGCCTTCATATCTTTAGCCTTCACAAAATTTCATCAAAATAATTACAATGATTTTCGGAATTTTTGAAAGAAAAGCAAAATTTTTCTTCAACTCTGTATCTCTGAATAAAAGATTTTAAGAAGTGATTCCTCATTAATTTACATTATTCAAAATAAAAACTTTATATAACTATATATCCAAAATGTTTTAGAAATGTCCAGCTTCTCCTTAGATCTGTCCTGAATAAGAGATAATGTATAGCTCAAAAAATGAGCCTTCATATCCTTAAAGCATTTATAAAGTTTTATCAAGTAATTATAGTAGTTTTCAGAATTTTTTAAAAAAAGACAAAATTTTTCTTCAACTCTATATTTTTGAAATTTAATAGTTTGGAATATAAGGTTATATGAGGATTAAGAAGTGATTCCTCATATTCAAAACGTCTACGATGAGGAACTATCCCTTAATCAGAATGATCCTTAGGTATTCTAAAAAATTTTAAGAAGTAATTCTTCATATTCCAAATGTTTTCTATATGTATATTTAACGCAAGCGACTTCAACGACAAAATATAAAAAAATAGTTAGCAATGACAATCAACATTTTTATTTTATTACAATAAAAGCGGATACTGCGATTTACAATGCGACAATATAAGTGATTGCTAACTAAAAAAAAACAAAAGTGGAAACTCCGAAAATAGTGATCCGTCGTTATTGGCAGTCCAGTATTTCTTCTATCTGTACTTTTTTTTATTTCCATTAGCGAAAAAGATTAAATAGAATATCGGAAAGACGTTACGAAAAAGACGTTACGAAATATTATTATTATTATTATTTTTTTTTTAGAAATCTAATAACATTTTTAGAAGCTGAAAGAAATCTTTCTGAAAGAAAGCTTTCGTGAGAAAGAAATCGAATACTCACAAAACTACTCTATATTTTTGGCGATAAGAAGAACTACGAGAGAAGCACTGATTGGATTCTATTACATCGGCTAATACGTTCTTTGAATGCTCTAATTTTCCTCCTTGATTCAATAGGGCTCTTCTAAGGAGACAGCTAAGACGCGCCATACGGAGCCGCGTAACTCCGACATTCTGATCGTGACACATGTCCGTCGCAGAAAAGACACGCCGAGCCGCGCTGCCAAACGCGCCAGCCGTTGATTTTCCACAAAATGTCTGAGCGACTGATTGACATGTTTATTCGTAATGTAATCTCGCGGGTTCACGTTAAATCACGTTAACGTCAACGCGGCGCGTTTGGCTTTGAAGGTTTTAATTAATATGAGGCGAAACGCGCGACCCGCTCAGTTAATCCAAATGTAAAATATAATCCCTTTTTATTTCTTTTTTCTTTCATTCCTATAACTTGAACGTTATTACGATACACATACAAGACGCGTTTCTTGAATAAGAACAGTGAAACATTCCGCTCTGGCGACGGTATAAAAACGACGCGCTTGTACGGAGAAATGAAATAACGTAAATGAATAATGTTAGAATTATAATGAAATGTGTAGCGATTAATATGAAATATGTAGATGCCCGGAAAGTTTTATTCGCGAGCTGCGACATTATTTCCTCTAATTGCGTCAGCACAAATCTTTGAACTGATATACTCCGCTGGTTTATAGACATAAATGAATTATGAGACACGGCATAAACATTAAAGGTTCACTAATTGCAAGCAATACGTCATTTATGCTTGTTATTTTAACTTTCACGACGGTAAACCTTTTCACTTTAGCATATATTTTTAATTAGTAGGCTAACCCGTTAGACTTGTTAAGCAGTGACGTGAAAATTAAATTAAATACTAGACTATGTTCTTGCAAAAAATGTTTTAAACTAGATTTATTACAATCAATTATAAGAACGTTTATTTCTTAAATTCGAACACTCTTGGAAACGAAACTTTCTAAATCAATAGATAATAAATTAAAAACAAAAGAAAAAAAAACAAATATTAAATTCATCACCTTGTAACACGCAAGCATCTTTTAGAATTTTTTATGATAATATTTCAAGTGTCTTGCATAATCATTTACATTTTTATTATCTATAAATTATTAAAAATAAATTTTATTTCAATAATATAAATATCGAAATACCGAGAAACTAGTATTTTATTTTTAAATTATTTGTAAACTCGTAGGTCGTCCATCATGCAGTCATGTTTCACAAGTGCTTTGAATTTTACAAAGTATGACATTATCATTACGATGATACAACAAAAATGTTAATTAGCCATATGTAAGGTTAATAATTAAAAGGCATTTCAAGATAATCTATTTATAGCACTTGCTTATTTAGTCTCAGATAAACATGTCCTTGGCACTATTGCACAAAACGAAAAAAATAAAATAAAATAAAGAAATCGATTCGTTATCTAGTACACCGACAAGTTAAAGACGAGCACTGGGACGCGCGCATAAAGATTTTCGGTTACATCTCCGACAAGTTACTAATTGAGATTCAGCGACACACATAATCGCCCCGAAATAACACGGATTCCAATCGACGGAGGGCGCCATGAAAGGCGAAATACGGGCGGGACCATTCATCCCGACGGTTAAAATCACCGAATATTTCACTTTGCTGAGCCAGCTGAGCCTGCCACCGCCTGTCGCGGCACCCCGGCGATGGAAACGATGGAGGGATGAAACGGACCTTCTCTCCGACTCGTTCTCACACCCCTACGACACAGAGGACGAGAGAGAGAGAGAGAGAGACAAAGAGAGAGCCACCGGCTCTAGAAATCTACGGTTTGCCACCCACATCCCTCTCGCTCCGTGTCTCTTCCTCTCCGCTCGCCCTCTTCCTTACGCTAGGCTGCAGATTTATGCGCCCCGCCTTGCAGCGCTGATATCCGAGAGCTCACGACCCGCTCCGTCCGTAATGAAAGAAATAAATTTACTCTTCTGGGGTGCCCTAGGGATTGAGACTCGCCGTTCGTGTGCGTCGCACACGGACGCGTCTCTCCGCATTCTGACGGTGTTAGCCGAGAGTGGGATCGCCAATTTAAGGAGTTTGTCACCAGATCCGGTACCTTTGAGTCACCAGAGTTTTACTAACTCAAAGACGATGGTATATTTTACTTTATGACGTGTCTGTAATAACAAGCAAAACAGACAAGAGAGCGGATGCGTTTGTATATAAGCGACACAAAGGAAAGAAAAAGAATTCCGAACAAAGGAAGTGACGTCTGGTAATTACACCGAAAAAGGATCGTGATTTATTGTAAGCATTGAATTTTTCACTTGTCTCACATCTTTCATCTTATTTTGTAGACAGATTAGCCACGTCAAATTATAGACGTAATAGATTAATTTTGTTATTCATTCCAAGACAAACTTAATAATTGAGCTATCCATTATTTCGTACAAAGGAAGGAAATGAACACGTTTGTGTGTGTGTGTGTGTGTGTGTGTGTGTGTGTGTGTGTGTGTGTGTGTGTGTGTGTGTAGTA
>NW_012130110.1:2131023-2138932 GCF_000143395.1 Atta cephalotes | reverse complement strand
GTGTGTGTGTGTGTGTGTGTGTGTGTGTGTGTGTGTGTGTGTGTGTGTGTGTGTGTGTGAAAGACGTTAACTTCCTAAGATGCATAATTAAGATATACAATGATAAGTAGATTACTCATAATCAGTATGACTATTGACAGTGATTAACAACGTGATGGAATGATTGATAACGATATCATTTTATGCCTGAATAAAATGCTATGGAATTGTTTAGTTTAACGATAAGAGAAAAGGTAAGCGATAAATGAAAGAATATAATCAGAATTTTCTAAAGATTATCTGTAAAGAACAAAACAAAGTTTTCGAGGTTGATAAACATAGCTCCGATTCGTCGAAAATGATTATCTTAATTGTTTATATGATATAAAGCTACGATGTACGATATGTAAAAGGTATCTTAAATTTATCTACGAAGCTTTAACGTAGACGAATAATGGGTTTGGACATATAAGAAACTACGCCTCGTTGCCAGTGACAGATTGTGAAGTGCGTTTGATAAATTGTCTGTCAAGCATGACTGACGAGCGGAGATCGTAACAGGTCAGCGAAATCAGGCAGACTGATTTTTACATCTCTCAGTAAAAGAAGAAGAAAAGAAACACGATATGAGAGCACAATCAAGTTAAATGTCACAATAATATTTGCAGTTAAACATATATTTATTGCGTATATTTTGAGAACAAAACAGGCGAGGGCTAAAATTGAAAAATCCGAGAAAAAATTGCGTATTTTGATAATCCAAACGTGAATATCAGTTCTGTGAAAAATAGCGTATGAAGTTTACATAAGAAGAAAACGATAATCGTAAAATGCCGAAAAAACGGCATGTAAAGAGCAAACGAGGAAGGAATTGGATTAAACGAGAGAATAATATGGTAAAACGCACAACATATAGTAGAAAGGTTTAAATAATTCTACAAACATTGTTTTTATTAAAGCGGTATGGAAACTCAACGATATTTACAAGAGATATTTACAATGCGGATAAGACGCGTATCGTATACCATGTTATTCTTCGCTTTTATTAGAATATTCTATTCAACATGTCAAGATCTGATGTTGGACGATACGATCCGATACGCTCCCAGGTATACCCTGATCAAAATCATCCCAGCGATTACCGAATTTCGAAAAGAAAATGATAAAACAGATTCTCTAGATCAATTTTATTTTCGTTTTTTGCAACGGCATTCAGTATTTGCCTTACACAACTAACGATAATAAATTACAACATTGTGATTTATTATGGAGATATCTCAGATACGTTCGTAAATAATATCCTTTTCTTATTTGTTCATTTTCTCAAAAGAGTAGCGTAATATCACAGTTATATTGTGGACATAAAATTACACGCGACCGTATACGAATAGAACGGTTTTGTTGAAATACTTAAAAATTTAGCTAGATACAGATCTAAAAATAATTTTGTTGGACTATCCAAATAATTGTTTAGGAAGCTCAAGCATAATAAGCAATGTCGCAATTCTAACAACCGTCTTGTTATAACATTCTAATTATGTTGACAGTTATAATTATTTTAATAGTTCAACAAAATTATCTTCAGATCTGTATCTAATTAAATTTATAGATACTTCAACAAAACTATTCTTCGTGTACGATGCCGCGCGCTATCGAACGCATTTAGCACAAGAGACTCGCGTTTGCGGAGCGATGGGAAACATACAGACAGTAGCACTTTGTAATATTCGCAAACATATATACGTCCGTACGTCGCCGAATAACGAGATGTTACGTTGTACGTCACCTGTAAAACATGATGATGATGTACAACGAAGCGTCTCGTTGGAATCGCCAAAAAAACTCTAACAGCACGCGATTCGGAAGCGCAGTCGGGAAGTTGTTGCCTCGTAGTTGTTAAATATAGAGAGGCGAGAGGCTTTTGTGTCTGTCCGGCAATTGCGACAATATCAACTTACAGCTGGCATGTAATCCTTCCCCCTACATGGTAACCGGATTTTTAATAGAGATGCGTATTACTCTGGTATCATAGAAGTTCCGCGAGAGAATGGTCTCGCGATGCAACGTTAACACTTGTCGAGTTGTTTCATAAACTTTAATCATAATCTTCAATGTACACATATATTTATATTTATATATACATATATAGAATTCTTTTAAATAAATCTGTATTGTACACAGTGGCTATTTACACAACAGTTTTTAGACGGCAAGCTCGTCCATCAATTTGCACATTTTTCCAACTGTACACTGCGAAAAGGAAAAAAGAGACGGAGAAACAGAGGGAGGAACGAGAAGAAGGTCCCTTTCGAAAAGATCCTACCATCTTTTCCCTCCCAATTCTCCCTCCCGCAGAATATATCCATCTTAAGGATGTACAGCGGCGCCGATTCGCTGTCCGTAAACCGCGTACGGTGAGTAATACGGTCCTAAGGCGTTGAAAGCGGAATACGGCGAGGCGGCGAGCGATGCCGGTAACGGGCCCGTCGGCGGCTTGCCGTACGGATGATATCGCGCTCCGAGGGGGCTCAACGACGGCGCCGGGTAGGTACCGCCACTGGCGCGATGAAGGGTGGTCGACGGTGATAGCAGCGGGTGCGGATGCGGATTACCGAGGAGCGCCGCCGCGGAGGCGGCGGCCGCGTGGTCACCGCCGGTCAGGCTCGTGTGGCTACGTAGATGCTGGAGCAGCTCCTCCGACGTGGCGAATCGCTTGCCGCAATACGACTCGCCGGCGATCCAGTTGCAGACGTAGGGCCGGCCTCCGGCCGCCAGCGTGGACGGATAGGACAACGACGGCGGCGGCATCGGGCCCAGGGACGATAACGCCATCGCCAGCCCGTACTTCTGATGATCACACTGCGTGCAACCGCTGGGACAGCTACCCGCGCTCATCATGATCTGCGCGCTGTGCATACTGTATTGGCAGCCGGTGCAAAAAGGATCCTTGCAGACCGGCACCAGGGCCTCGCCGCCGGCGGGAGTCTTGACGCGGGCGTAACTCAAGTATGGATTGCCGCCGGTCGGACCAGCCGACGGATAGCCGACGGACAACAGCGCCGCCGCGTGATGCGAGAAAGGCGATGCGCCCGCGAAGGGCGGCCTGAATGCCGGATTCTCGGCGAGGCCTGGTGGACAGCACAGTGGATTGCCTGTGAACCCTGGTAGACCCGGTTTGTAAGCGGCTAGATTCGCGTCTTTTGTGTGCGCCGCACCGGAAAGGATCTCCATTCCGGATCTGATAATTGGACTGGCGCCATTATTGTTGTTATTGCTGCTGTTGCTATTGTTGTTGCTGCTGCTGCTGCTCCGTGGCGAACCATCGGTCTTCTCGCGATCCGCCGGGGTCTTCCGATCGACCGACGGTGTGCCGCTGGTCGTCGTTGCCGTCGCTTGGCTGCTCGGCGACGCGGACTTTCGGCTCACCGGCGTGCGATTGCCGGATGATTTCTTGTCAGGATGCATGCTGTCACTCACACTGACACTATCCTGACCACTGACACTGTGTACACTGGCTTTGGACGTGGGTCTACCCTCGTCCGTGGTCTTTTTCGTTACCACGTTGACTTCGTACGGCTTGAACGCCAACGACTTGCCGCCGTCCGTCGGACTGCCGCGAGTGTTGCGCTCCAATTTCGTGGCCGGCGGTGATTTCGCATTCGTTGCGATGCTCATGCCCTTCGAGCTCTTTTCCAAAGGCGAAATTAGGGGTTTCGTAGGCGAATCCGCTCCGATTTGACTGCATGTCTGCGCCAACAGTGCCAGCGGACTCTTTTTCGCGTCCAACTGTACCTGTCCGACAAAAAAGTCAAGTTATCCACTGTTTGTCATATTTATACAAAAAATGAAAGATGTACTGATTAAAGTTAGTAACATCCGTTACTTATTCTTCACTTCTAATCCCGTTGGACCACAAATAAACGATTCTATTGGCGGGGGAATAAATAAATAATGGGGAAAAAATACCGCGACTTTGAATTTTTGTTCTTACATTAATCCCTATTTTCAACGAGAAATCCTTTTCCCTTCAATTCTGCTTAATATCAAGAAAATAGAAAAGATGTCAAAAAATTTGAAAAGGGTATGATGCCAAAAAGTATTAATCAAGATCTTTTCACTGTTTCTTCACTTATTGTGTCTTGATTTACATATTATTTTATTTTCTTTGTACTGCTTGTACTGCAATAAAGCTATAATAATAATAATTATTATCAGCATGAAAATCTTTTTTCCTGACTTTTTGCACAAAAAGCAGAATAAAAAGCTTCGAAAATTTAAAAAGAGATGATATATTATTTTGTATCTACCAAAGAATACTAACCGAAGTTGGAAGCGGTGAAAGATAATCCGGTTGTAAATACTGATTGTGTCCAGTAGTCAGCATACTGCCTTCCTCGAGCACAACCATTTGGTTTCCCACTAATTGATCTCACTGCACACTTTAAATCAACAAATGGCTATTTACACAGACACGGTAGGTGCGTGACGGAAAACAGCGAATCGCGTCGGGTCCGACCGACGTGAAAGTGCGAACGAAAGCGATTCGCGAACACGGAAGACGTCGAGACTGCGCCTCCGTTGGGAATCGATCACCTCGCGCGGCGGCCACGTATCCTGGCGCAAGTGGGCGACGCGTACACCACGGAATCCAGGAAAATAATGACGGCTACAACTCGAGCAGCTCCACTCTGTGCTTCGACTGCTCCGACGCGAATGCGATCCTCGCGCCGTCTGGCGGCGGCAACGAGAGATTCGCTCGTCCCCCACCCCCCTGCCCTCCTGACTACCCCTATCCCGTACGACCCGGGGTGTATAACCTGTCCTCTCCTGTCATCCCCACCATTCGCGCTCGGACGCACAACGGAGGTAGGGGAGATGGCATTATGGTGGGAGAATTGCGGTGCTGCGTGGGGTGTGGGAAGGCATTCTAATTCAACACGCCACCCATGATGTTGGCCCGACGATGACAGCTCCCATCCCGGCTTTGATATTTCACCGCTTTTACAGCCGTCCATTCCCCTCCCCGCACGTCCGACCGACGAGGGCGTCCCCCCCCTTCCTCCCTCTTCCCCCTGCCTCTGCTTCTCCACTAGCCCCTTCTCCGTTTCTCTCTCTCTCTCTCTCTCCATGCCATGGTCGCTTCCCCTGCCATCCTCCCGCACTGGAGCTACCATAGCTGCCACGACACGGAACCGTCGTTCCTGCCACCACGGCAACCCGATATTTTATACCGTGAAACCTGTCTGTCTCTCCAGCCGGCCCCGCTTAATAAGCAGCTTTCAAAATAGAAATGTAATGGGTCGCCGGGGGTAGGGGAGAACGGGTCGGGTGATTGATTGCTCGCTCAGCGACTTACCGACTTGCTGCGGCCCCACGGGGTAACGAATGACAGCCACTTAAGCGCTGTTTGCCTACAGTTTTGTAAAAGCGTTTTAATTATCGCCCCGGCCCCGACCGCGGTGCGCACTGAGTCATCCGGTACTTAACGCCTCGTGGCTACCGATCTCTCGATGTTTGCGTGCCATTCTTTATATCGTGGATCGCCGCGCCATTCCCCTCAGATTCGTCGATATCGAATTATCACTGCCAATGTGGTGATGAGTTGACTGATCTTTAACCGTAAAGTAGCGTTTTAAATATATTTTTTTATACAAGACTTGTTACCAAATTTCTTCGTAAACTTTAGATTACCAAATCACTGGATGCTATAAATAGTATTCTGTATCTGTTTTTAATACGTCTCTGATGAAAAAAATATATGTTTTCATAATATCTCATGATATTTTTAAAAACTCATTATATTTAATTTATATAAAGATTTCCGAAAAAATATCTTAAATTCTTTCAGATCTTATAAATTTGTTCAAAAATTATAGAATGAGAAATAAAAAAAATTTTTAATATTCCGAATTAATATGAAGAATTCTGGAATTAATGTAAATAAATGTAAATCTCCACAGTACTTTTAAAAAATATTCCAATCTATATAAAATATCTGAAAAATGTAAAAAGTTACAAAATTATACAAAAATTCTGAAAAATTTTGAAAGTTATAGATTCTAAATTTTGACAAATTTAAAAGCTCTGAAAAATTATATGAAAAATTCTGAGAAAAATTTTCACCAATGTATATCTGTTCAACACATAATTTAAAACGAAATCACGATAGCGTATTATTTATCGATATGAATGATCCTTTTTTTATATTTTATATCGTTTCGACAAGCTCCATTGCAATATTGTCGCGACACTCGGATATATTTGCGTAGAATAAAACGTGCAAAATACATATTCGGCGAAATTCAACAGTGCACTCACGCATGTAACGCATTTACGCGCTCGCCAGGCACGCATCATACCCATCCGCTTGACGAGCGATACAGCCATTAAAGAGCTTGACTATCAGACCTCGTTGGAACTCAAACGCTCCGCGGTTAGGCGATTATGGCCATTCCGTTAAGTACAGCTTAAGCAAGATAAAGCGATCGATGAAGTAACTATGTTACAAGGTAATTACGACGAATTATGACGATATCCACACGCCCGCTACGTAGACCGCATACCCGCGGTAAACAATAATTACCTCGGGGAGCACTTCGCCCAGGAATGCAACCGAACAGTATCTGAGAAATGCATATAGGTATGTCGACCGTAATTTAACACTAGAATCATTATAACCATTCTCTCGGTATCATTATAATATAAGTTGTGAACAGAAATCAGCGATCACCTCGATATTTGAAGTTTTACTTTCGAGAAATAATTTTCCCTGCAATTGTATTGTTGGCTTTCACGGAACTGCCTTTACTTTTACTTTTGTAATCGTCAAAATAAAATTTGCCTCTATCTTGAAATAGAATCCTTGTTTTTTTTTCCTTGCATTGAAAAAAATCTGGTAATAGCTAATATCAAATATATTTTATTTAATAATTAAATATTTAGAAAAATTATTTTTCATTATATTAATCGAACATTTAATTGAAATTATTTCATTCAACATTAAATATTATCAAACACTTGCTTCAATGTATGATGGATTTGAAAAATCGATAGCAATGACAAATATTAAATAAAAAAATGTCAAAAAATTTTTTAATAAATATATTTTGAACAAAATATTGCGTTTTGCAAGTATTTTACACTCTAGATGTAAAATATCTATGCATTTTCTGTTTTTTAATATTTTTTTAATTATATCAATTACTTCAGAAGATCTTTGTCTCGTCCGATCTCTTCGTCTTACTTAGCTTCCTAAAAAAAGAAAACTATAAAAACAGTCGACAAAGCATAGCTTTTGCGTGAACTGACTGCTGTAGCGGCGCCGCTAATATCCTGAAGACGACTCTTTGACGTTTTGACACTGACGGATGAGTTTACGGCTAATATAGTTCTCTTTTATCTCCGCAACCGAGTCCCCTCAAGCCCCGCTACAAAGATTTAGAGTCGACGGCCGTCTTTCTCGATAACGGATTCAGTCTGATCAATGCCGTATACTGCTATTATAAACAATGTTTGCCGAGCAAACTTCGACGTTAAGTACATCCGTAATGATTCGCAGTCGTGCTGAATATACGTTTCGCGTTGTGTTTCAGTGCCATTGTAAATTACGTTGACAGGATCTCTTTTTGCGATCGAATCGTTGTTATATGGCTACGCTTTATCAGTAACGGCAGTATATCACAGTTACGACTACTTGAAGCAAGGTTAATTGGCCTTACGCGAATAAAATATTTTTCTCTTCACAATATTTGGTACTCATAACTCAATGGTTAATGCAACGATGAATATTATTCGTAATATCTGAAACAGATATATCATTCGAATTTTTGATAGCTAACCATGTTTATCATCGTTTTAGTTTTTTTATTTTGTGTGTGTGTGTGTGTGTGTGTGTGTGTGTGTGTGTGTGTGTGTGTGTGTGTGTGTTGTT
>NW_012130110.1:2128463-2129878 GCF_000143395.1 Atta cephalotes | reverse complement strand
TTTGTTGTGTGTGTGTGTGTGTGTGTGTGTGTGTGTGTGTGTGTGTGTGTGTGTGTGTGTGTTTTGTGAGTGGTAATTTAAATATCAAACACTTTAAAAAAAATTGTTGCAACACTTAATTATTCGTGATTTATTTTCTGATATGCTAATCTCTAATAATGTTCTTTATAAAATGTAAAAGATAAAAAGATTCAAGGTTCTTCTTTTTCAAGGAGATTATATCTTCTAATTAAAATATATTTCTATTTTTTGTTTTAAAGACACAATGAAATCTTAGAAATATCTGACTCCAAGTTCAATATTTTTGATGTCTCTGTTAGATGTTTATGTTTAGAAAGGACTGCATAGTACATTTCCACGAATTCTTACGAATTTTTTTGTTGATAAGGTAATAGCATTGCCAACCAAACGAAAAAAGATTTATTGAAAAATGAAGAATGTGATACAACAATAAAAGAATGTGATACAACAAAAGATGTAAAGTGGATAATCGTAGATTAGATACAGTCAGTCCACTCAAATTAGATAGGTCTGCTCTATTATGCTTCGAACAATACTTCAAAACTATTGCAATAGCATTGTTAACAAAATAAGAACATAAATTTATTAAAAGATGAAGAATGTGAAACAACAATACAAAAGATGTAAAGTGGATAAGCGTAGATTAGATATAGTCCACTCAAATTAGATAGGTCTGCTCTATTATGCTTCGAACAATATTTCAAAAAAAATGTGACACAAAAAATAGCAGGTAATCAAACTTATTAGTTTTACTGTTTGTGAATCACTTTTAAAGTAATTTAAGAAGAGAACAACAATAAATAAGATAAATTATTTTATCAAAATTGACAAATATTTCTCCATTAGTTTTTTGTCAATGAAATAATGAAAGATGGATTTATTTATGAGATCTTGAACAATAGAGAAAAATAAAATAGAGAATTTGTCCATGAAAATTTTCTTGACCAATGTCAACGGATTTCAATGGTTTAACCCTTTTTAACCCTTTTAAGAACGGAAGCTTTCTAACAAAAAAAAAGAGAAGACGTCGAGAGTGGCTGACTTCAGTTGACCTTTTAAAATTTAAATTTAAAAAAATAACTTTATTATCGTGAAACTAAATTTTAGAAGAAGTTCTTAATCACTGACAATGAGTTTGAATGTAACCTGGAAATGTCGAATTTCAAAAGGGTAGTATCTATAATCTCCAATACAGGAGGATCTAATGTCACAATCAGAGTTTGGAAGTCAGTTTGGAAATTAATACTAACTGTTTGCGTAACACTGATGAGTTTCAAATAAAGTGAAATTGGAAACTTAATGTTTTATATATATATATATATATATATATATATATATATATATATATATATATACTATATACACTTATAACTTAATATTAATACTTAAACTTA
>NW_012130110.1:2126409-2128443 GCF_000143395.1 Atta cephalotes | reverse complement strand
TAATAAATAAGAAGTAGTAAGTAATAGTATATATATATATATATATATATATATATATATATATATATACATATACACATATACTTCACAATTAAAAAATTTCCTAAAAATCACGTTTTATGTGTGATAATTAAATAATTAAAAAAAATTTTGTTCGCCATATTAGATCCACCGTTTTAAACTTATTTGTAATTTTAGATTCTAATAAAGAAAATTGTGAAATTATTATTCCATGATTCCTAAATTTCATGAAAATCGAACGAGTAATTTACAAAATAAAAGGAGGTTTCAAACGGGATTACCCGTCCGGAAAGTTAATTGGGTACATAGTACGAACTAACATAGTGAGATTAATGGAGTTTTAGAAGAAACATCTTTGAATAATTCCTACAAAATAGCATCTATCATATTATTTCAAAACAATTTCTTAAATTTCCATTTTTTTCTATACTTTATATATTATATTTAGCTACTCAAACAAATTAAACATCTTTAAAATGAAAACAATAAAACGAAATTGATCAAATAAACTTTTTTATTTAAAAAACTTTTTTTATTTAAAAAATAAATATCTTTATTGTAATAAAATATTTTTCTTTTTTAATTCTGAACTATTTTACATGTATGCAGACTTTAATAAAAATTATTATAAATTATACAAAATGAAATAAAAATTTTAAATTGTAACAGAAGAGGAGACTAGGAAATAATATACAGATTATCATTAAAAGCCATAGAAATGATATTTATTTAGGTAGTATATTATATTCGATATACAGGTACTATAAAAGACGTTCAAGTTATATATATTTCAAAATAACAGTTCTAAGCGAGAAACATAATTCTAATTTACAAAAAACCAAACAAAACCTTGAGCCTATAAAATATTACTCGATAGAAATACTTGTCCGGATGCAAATAAAGTGTTTCTATTTTTAATTTCTTATTATAATTTTTATATATACACGCATATTTGCACTGCCAAGGATACCTCAGTGACAAATATTGTACATCAAAAAAAAATTACAGGGATATTTATAACTCTTTATTTTATAAATGAACAAATACTTGTTGGAACTTATTAACATCGCCCAAATTTTGAAAATCGCTCTGTTCTACGATGACGTTCTACGATAATTTCTAACGACAAATAGTAATTTTTGAATAAATTTTTATAAAGCATTTATTTACGTTTTCATATTCATATATGTATATGTGAATTCGTTTTTTTTTCATACTAGTATATCTTAATTCAAACTTGAGCCTCGACTTCAGAATTTATGTAAGAGTGACTTTTCAGATCTCGGAATACATACAACCATTTATAAAACGTCAAGACAAAACTCAAGTAACCACGACACAAATGATTTTCTGTGTCATTTTGCAGAAAATACATTACAAGCGCAGGTACATGGAATAATATTATTCATTCTTTCCATTGCCGCGAGTCACAAAAGTGGCTCAATCATTTTTCCTTCCAAGACATTCAAGGCTATCACTGAGGACTACCTGAGAACAAATATGAATCTCGTTATTCGCCGATCCATTTCCGGTTGATTCGGCGCATTGAATTGTAACCATTCTAAATCGGCGGTACACCATCAAATGACTACAAAACCGACGACACTGACGACAATGATCCGCGCGCTCAAGTCCTTCAAGACCGTATTGTGATCGTACGAATCCGTTGCGGGAACAATAGACATCGGGAGAGCTTCGGATAAAAGTGTAAAAATGCTGACAAGCGGATAATAAAGGAGGCAGTCAGTCACTTTGAGAGATGGCGCGGAACAAAGAGGGCGAGCGAAGGGAGAGACTATCCGACGTGAAGCAGGGGCACTGAGACCAGTGAGAAGGATGGGGGAGGGAGGGGGGGGTTGCTTGGTGAGCCATGAAAGGGAAAAAGATGGATGAACGCGAGCGCAGTTGGCGTGCACGAAGGAGAAACAGAATTTGCGGGGGATAATAAATCATAGCGGTCTTTCTTTCCTCGCGTCCGTCCTCTTCTCTTACCCTCCCCCACTCTCTCTCTCT
>NW_012130110.1:2121468-2126004 GCF_000143395.1 Atta cephalotes | reverse complement strand
GAAGGAAACGAACGAAGTTAGGTCGGGTAAGGTAGTAACTACTAGTACGTCGTTCCTTCCTTCCGTCCGTCCGTCCTCCTTCCTCTCTCTCCTCCTCCCTCCTCCTCTCTCTCTCTCTCTCTCTCTCTCTCTCTCTCTCTCTCTCTTCGACTCTCCTAACTTCTTATACACCCAGCTAGACGCGCGCGCCACGGAATGACAGGGGTGTGCGCGCTACGCGGAGGGTTATATAGGTGTTGTCGAGAGGACGGATACAACCTATTTTATGTGTATCAAGCTTCGCGGAAAAGCGCGGCGCACGCGTTTTGCGGTGTGGCACGCCGGGCTTTACATCCGCGAAATCCGCGTGGTTTTCTCGATGAGGATTTATCGCGTCGCGCGCACGCAGCGTCACACGTTTCGGTGATTATTATATCGCGCTGTGTTACAACACACGTCAAATATTAATCCGTTGAAACGTAATTAGCTCGTTTATTTTTTGATCGCGCAACAAGCAAACTCGCGCGCGCGCGCCATTCGTTTGATTCTGCAAAATTAAAACGCCTGCCGTGCTTCAGCACGATAAATTCGAAACCTCATTTCTCGCGCGAGACTTGAAATTGACTGCGACCCAACGATGTCGAAAGAGCGACGGCGCGCGTGTCATGCATCTACGACGGCCACAGTACGGGCTCATAATTATTTCTGACAACCCGTTTCACTACGCCGATGATCAAAGAGGTCACGTTACCCGGCTTCCGACAGGCACATGCCGGTCGATGGATCGAACGGGAAAAGGGAAGTGGCGGATAAAAAAAAAGAACCACGTGGAGAGAAAGGGAAAAAGGAAGAGAGAAGTGCACGCTCGGCAATAATAATAACAGGGAACGGAGACACGGGCAGAAATACGGAGCTGCCGGAGCGGCGCAGCACACCGGGGCAACTCGGCAAGGGCCTCGTTGCCTCATGTTTAAATCAGCGATAACGAGAAGCTTCGGTGACATATGTCACTGTCGCTGTCAGCCAGCTACACAATCAATATAGTTACCCGCCCGTCCGTCCGTCCATCCGTCCGCTCGTCCCACCCGCCCTCTCTCCTACCGTCACCAGCTACGAGCTGCGCCTGCTTTTCAACCTTCGCATGCATAGACCGTACACCGGTCCGATAATGTATTCGGTACGTGACTTCGTATTCGACAAATACAAGAGCGCGCACCGTGGTCCGCCGCGCCCGTCGCCGTCCAACGCCTTTCGCGAAATTCGTAATCGCAGACAGACGAGAGACGATGACGGTGATATGTGTAAGAATCGTTTCAACGTTCCTCACAATTTCATCCAATTTCGCGCTATTATTTAGATCAGACGCCAGAACTTTTATACGTACGCAATAAACTTTGCACTGAAATAATGATCTTGTTGTTGAAGTATCTAAAAATTTAATCAGATATTACAGAAAATAATTTTGTTGGACTGTTAAAATAATTATGTAGAACGTTGTTGATTGCTAGAATGTCAAAACTTTTTGCAGCATTGCTTGATACTTGAATTTCTCACATAATTATTTTGATAGTCCAATAAAGTTAAAATAACTTTGAGCCAATATGTCCTATTTAAAGTTGCAATTTCTGCTGTTGCAATTTTTAAGCTCAATATTGAAAACTGATGATCAAAATAGATTCTAATTCGAAATAAAAAACATTTCTGGATAATAAAAAAATTAATAAAAAATATGAAATATTAAACAAATTAAATAAATTTAAACTCTGATGAGAATAAATCAAAGCTTGTAAAACACTTATAAGTGCCAATACATTTATATGTAAAAATATTTTTATTTGATGTAACAATACTAATAAATATTTCAACCCTCGATTGAGATCTTCTGCAATGTACATATCACTGATAGAATTACGATTGACAATAATAAATAATGCATAAAATCAAATGTAGAAATATTTTATACAAGAATTTAAAAAAAGTTATGTTTAGTTCATGACATTAAAATTCACATGAATATGTAATCTCATATAAAAATTGATTGTGTAAAAGCATTTTCAATATTTACATGTGTGAGTGAAGATTTAATTATCCATGTAACTACAGAAAAGAAAAATTTTCTTTTCTAGAAGTAACTAAAAATTTAGATATGAAAAAAATGTTTGTTAAACTAACAAAATAATTATGTATAAAAAAATTGAAGCACAATAAACAATGCTACAAAAAATATTGACATTTTAGCAACCAGCTTGAGCATCACATAATTATTTTGATTTCCACAAAATTATCTTTAGATCTCTATTTAACTAAATTTTTAAATACTTTACTACTTCAGCACAAAAATCATTTTTTTCATGTAATCCCAATTTATCTGTCAAGTTGCCCATTTCTATTATTGCTACACGTTTGTCACATTATATGCACGATGTAGACGACTTGGCAGGAAATATTACGATAACGAGCGAAAAATCGCTTGATGTGCCAATCCTTGCACATGATGAGTTTGACATGTGTACGGCGTGACGTGTAAGATGTTACGTCCAAATCGGTGACACGGCAAATTGATTTGATCCGGCGTTCGATACGCGCCTTTTGCCACGGACGGGAATCTCGCGTGCAAACGAAGCGCAGAGCGGTAGTTGAAATTAACGTGGACATGTGTAAACAGCTTTGGATAATAAATATGATGCGTTCGACTGACTCGGATTACCACTTAATTTAGACGATGGACGAGGCGACAGTTTGTCAATCGTCTGCGAATCCCAGTTTGTCGTGCATACACGCAGGCCCAAATGGCTTTATCGCGCTGTCAATCAATAATAACGGCTTACTGATTAAACGACTTGCTTAATATTCACGCAACACAGACGGGTAATCCGAGCAAAAACCAAGCGCCGAGCTAAATGTCAATGTCTATCATGGGGAGCACTTTTCGTCGATGCGTATATTGGTAAAAGAGAGAAATAATCTACGCGAGAGAAAACTGACAATTGTAAAATCAATATCTTAGAAGACGTGAAAATATGAAATGGGATTGAAAGAAAACCTTAATAACCGTATTTGCGAAGTAATTCTTCACTGTAATACTTCAACGAGAGAATTCTTTGGCCGCAACAAATTTTCAAAACTATATGAAAGTGAGATTTATTTACGCAAACTTACACGCTCGTTTCTCGCTGTGAAATTTATTAAGTACATACTTAGAATTGTTTTATGTGCAAATATAAACTCATTTATCATGCATGAAGATCTAGCATCTTGTTATTCGATACTTGAATTGCTCTTTTATTAAAGTAATGCAATTAAAAAAATTAAGTGTCCCAAAAAAGAGTAAAAATTATTTTTCTATTTGACAAAAAATTATTGATTAATCAAATAATATCGCCAAAAGAATATATTCTTAACATGATTAAATGTAATTTTTGTTTCAACCCTCAAAAATTTATTACACATATTTTTTAACAAAATGAAAAAATTATGAAAAAATTACAGATCTTTCTACATTATATTTGAAAGTGATATAACAAGTTTAGCGATGATTTAGAACCTGAAGAAATAAAAAATTATTTCAATAAAAAACAGGAATGCTTTTTAAAACAATTATTAAATGAGAATATTTTCATTTAAACTATAAAATTGCATTATTCTCACTTTAGACAATCTAATAATTCGCAACCAAATCCGGAATAGAATTCTATTGATAATTTTAAGTATAATGCAAAAAATATTTAAAGAAGTAAAATACACATATATAGAAAATATATATCCGTGAGCAAATTAAATATAAATATTAATCTTATTGAATTATTAAAAAGAAATTAGATATTTTGAACTGTTTCACAATATTTCTTTTTATACAGAATTATTTTATAGAGACATCCTTAAAAAAATCACGTTTTTTTTTTTGGTGGAGACATTTTGACAATTTTGATAAAATAATTAGTTATTGCATTTTTAATGATTGCATGACAGAGTTTATAACATTTATCTTATATTATAGTTGAGTTAACAGTATTATAATTCATTCATGATATACATCAATAAAATCATATTTTTTCATCACTTTTAACGTAAGAGAGCAATATATTTTATTTTCTTATCGCATTCGCGCTCAAGTAAGATCATAATTGATGAGATAGAATGTCGTTATAAATTTCATATTTTCTATCTGCTGATAAATCGTCTTCCCGAACATCAGTTACAACAAAAGTAATTATCTTTTTACAAATAACAATTGTTATCTTTGTCCGATGATATACGATAGACCATCGAGCATCAGGCATAAAGTTTTGTATACGCGCTAAATTATTTTATCGTCAAAATAAATTACTTTCGCGATTAGTTTTATGATCCCAGTGTGTAAATACAACATGCAGAAGTAATTGTTCGAATTGAAAAAGAGTGCAAATAACACTTCCGTGACAAAACTGATGTAAATCGCAGTAATATACGTAGATAATCGAGGATAATAAATATCGCGAAATATTCATTAGTCACATATACATATATATATATATATATATATATATATATATATATATATATATATTNTTATGTATA
>NW_012130110.1:2113232-2118701 GCF_000143395.1 Atta cephalotes | reverse complement strand
GAGAGAGAGAGAGAGCAGAGTCCACCTATATATGCCGGACGCGCGACATCGTGCGGTTTTGCCAGCAGCCTGTAATCGGCGATATCACGATAGCTCGAACCATCCCGAAATCGAGCTGGCGTTCGAAATCCCTTGTGCAAACCGCGTATACCTTTGTACAAATTCGCTGACATTTGTTTATGAACGTCGTGGCGATACTGATTTATTCGAGCTACAACGTGCCGTGATCGTATCGCTCCATCATACGGCGATGATAAGTGTTCGCCCGTTCGGCGCGCGGACACTGCGGCAGATAATCTATCAATTGATAAACGAGCGGTCGAGAAAGCCGCCAGAACCTACTAAATTGAAATGTGCACGAAGGAGTAACGAGTTTACATCGAGATGTTAAAGTGAAAAACATTCAACGTGACGTTAAAAGAGACTTCCCGACTACAGGATTCGTGTTTTTGTCCCTGAGAGTTCATGAAACGTCAGTTCACACATCTTCATGAGTACCCGGCGGACTCCTCCCGCTTAATAAAGCGTCACATCGCGGCTGCGCCATATACTACGACCATTAACATAACTTGGAGATTGTATAAGCTCGGGCAAAACATGCATCGTCTTGCATTTACGCCGAGTAGCGTCGAGTGTAGTCGAGTCGAGTCGAGTCGAGTCGAGTCGAGTTGGGACGAGCGAACATTCCCCCCCGAAGCGTTATCCTCCGGAGATTCGATTTATGGAACACCCGTCCATAATCGGACATATCTCAAGTCCTCCCGAACGACGGCCATTCCGGATACGGTAATGGCACTGCCTTTGATAAATCAGCTCGCGTTAGATGGCATTAAGGACCTCTGAACGGGGGACGACACGGCATCGTAGCCCGCAATCTCCTGATTTTATTTCCCGAAGGCCGGCGTTGGGTGCCCTCTACTTATCTGGCGCCTCGGCTCGTTACCGGGGGTTAGCATGAGAAGCACTTTCCGTCGGGGTCGCCTCTCTATGCCTAATTCTCCCTTCATCTTGCGCGCCATAGGTCCTCTTGCGCGGCACCGCACGTTCCCGACATGGCCGAAATTATCGAGGACGGCACCCTGCCATTACCGTTATGCCTCGACCCTATACGTGCTGAGACAACCACCGGGACCGCCAATTATTTCGGCCGAAATGACCCCCAAACGGCCACGTAATGACAACGTCGAGGGAGGCGGGTAGCTCTCTCTAAAATCGTATTATTAAAATAGGATGGTTGATGATACGTTTCGGATCGTAGTCCGCCGGCAGTGCCATCAGCCTCGACAATCATCAGCTCACGTTTACGTCAGCGACGTACGAAATTTTCGGAAGCGTAACGCGGACGAGCACGCACTCGTTTCCCGTTCAAATTAGTTCTGTTTACAAATTTGATTTTATTAGATTGACCAATAATTTTCTTCTGTTTTTGATAGGTGGTTATAATATTGTATAATCAGGATTTCTACTCTGCGAACTGTCTGTATTCTAAATTCTTTAACACTCATTATATTTATTGCTACATTCAAAGCTTACTATCCCGTTTGGATAAATTACAATATATATTCGACAAAATTTTTTTCTTATGAATGATCATTTTATTCATCATTTTAATGCTGAATTCTTGCAATCATTAATGAATTGATTACCTCATTTTATATTCTATATAATGTTTTGCTTCGATTTCGTATCATATTATGCTTCATAATTTATGTGAATTTTATTAGTGATAATATTTTTATATACGAAGACTCAAAACGAGAATCGAAACATTTATATTCTTTTTATATGAAAATAAATTTATGTATACACACGATCTTGTGTTGGCATTTACATTTTAGTACTTTATTATTATTTCATTTATAATCTAAAGTCTAAATCTAGTCACATTGAATAATGACACGAGTAAATGTTTATTCATATTTACTCATATTTATAGTAAACATTTTGTGAAAGATGACATTTCAATGCGTATTTTTAATTTTTTTCTCAATTGGAGCGAGCCGTTCGTCTAAAAAATGATCTTTTCGGAATAATTTTACCATAAAATTTTCATAACTTTCACAGCTAGTTATAATTGATTTTCAAATTATTATATAATATTTTATAATATATAAGCTTTTATTTGAAACAAATAAATGCATACATAATATATACAATTTTCAAAAGATATAATTTATTTGCTTGGGACGAGCCAATCGTCCCTCTCACGAATATTATTTTACAACTACTTTAAAGAATTAATTTTTATTTATAATTTAAAAAATTAATATTGATTTAATAACATTTCAGTTATTTTGCAAAGTTATATAATAACAAGTTTATAACTAGAGTTTGAATATAACAAGAACTATAATAATTCATTATTTAATTATATAGTTTAAAAAATATTTTATATTGATATATACAAATAAAAATAAAAGACACTGTCTTATAATTATGCATTGATACGTTTACTTACTATACTTTAATATAATTTTTTACATCATAAACATGTTATTATATAGAAATTTTTTTAAAATCAACTTTTTAAGTTCGTCTACTTTCAATATTACAGAAATACTTGAAAAATTAGCATAGAATCTGAAGGTTAAAAATATTTTAAGATTGGTTAAATTATGAGCACTTGATGTTTTGAATATAAATACGACGAAAATAAATATTTTTTCAGAACAAATTATGTAATTTTATTTCCATAAAGTAATAAACGCTGCACAAATCAATAAAACAGCTTAAAGAAAAGAAATAACAATAAAAACATCGATAAATAAAACAGTTTAATATGTCGAAAATGCTTCTTTTTCCATATTCAAAAACAACACTCAAAACTTAATCAATCTTAGCAAACTTTTTCTAAATATTAAATATCATCGAAAAGTCATCTTTTATAAAATGTTTTTTTAACTATAAATATGAATAAACATTTATTAGTGACATTTGGTGTTAACCGCGGTGCCTCTCAAAAAAAACATGGAAATTATTCAATTCAATAATTCGATGAGAAAGAATTCATTTCATTGTAACATGATACGGATCCTGAATAACGCGCGATTTCATGCGCCGTAAATCCTGCGACGAACACCATTGGCAAATTTTCATTAAATTGAGGATCGTTGATTTTAATTCGTTCGCCGATCGCGTTTAATTTAGAGCGGTCCAGTATGCCTGGCATCCATTTGGAAAGCAACGCGAAACGGTTAGGATCGACTGTCACCATCGGTTTTCATGTTCGGATGATTTCGCGGGTGCGGAGGGTCGACATATTGGCGGCCGGGAGTGCGGGAGACGACGTCTGGCATCGAATGAGAGACGGGCGTCGTGTTGAAAGCAGACGGCCGAGTGACGAGACGCCAGAACGACTTCTCTCGGTACCGGAGACGGGACGTCGTCTCCGATTACAACAGAGTCCTCCGAAATTCCAAGAGAAATCACGTCGCGGAAAGTACGCCGCACCGACCGACGTCACTCCCCGGTGTATAATGGCATTAGTATCATGCGACAAGGATATTTTCAATAGAGAACTATACTATATCTATCTCGATGCTAAACGGAAAGTAATTTATGTAATTAAAAACAGTTTCGATTAGAAAAATTCCGTTGCAACATTACGGCGAGATGATTGATTGGATAAAATATGCAGAATGCTGAAATTGGTTGCTAAAATGTTGAAATTTTTTGCTGTATTATCATTAATGCTTAAGCGTTCTATATAAATTCTTGATAATCTAACACGAAAATTATTTTCAGATCTGTATTTAGCTAAATTTTTAGATACTTCAGCAAAACATTTCTATAATTAGTTTTAAAATTAAACAATGTCTATATATATTAATGCATTTGCACGTAGTAAATAAATAAATTAAATTAATATAAATAAATAAATTAAATTAAATAAATTAAACTTTAATTAAATTTAATACATTTTCTCGAGTTAAATTGTTTAATTCCAGTCTTATTATTTTAGTTAAATTATCGATATATTAAGTAGGAATAGTGACAATCTATAGAAATAATTAAAAATAATTCAAATTGGGTATAATTTAATATTATAATTTTAATAGTGTATTAAAAAATACATACATATATAGTTGACTCCGAAAATAAAAATATTATAATCGTTCTTTAACCGTACATTTTTCTGATATATAATAGAACTATAAATATAATTATTATTATAAATGCAGATCAAAGAATGGATACACAAAAAAATATATAATCGACCCTAAGAACGATTTTAATATTATAATCGTTTTTTAGATCAATTGTATATATTTTTTTTGTATACAGAAGTATAAATCTAATTATTACATTATACTAATATTATATGATACTAATAAAGTATAATAAGGAAAAAATATAAAATAAATAACTTATCATGCATATTCATTCTTTAATTTGCATTCACGAAAGGAAATTACATGCGATTTCGCGAAGGGCAAGTCCGCTTCGGGACAGCGAAATTTACTCAGGGGCAATAAGCGGGACACCATTTTTATTATTTCACGTGGAGCAACATTGAATCACGGGAAAAAAAAGCGTGACGCTCGTGTTTTCACATTCTCTGCGACACATGTGCACATATAGATCATGCTTCCACCATTTCGCCGTGCGATCTCGCATCGTGTGCGTCGCGGCTAACGAAATATTCTCGGCGAACAGACATTAACAGCTGTTTTTTTTTTTAGAGGGGGGAAGGGAGGGAGGGAGTGCACAAGAGAGGGCGAGGGAGGAGCCTGTGGCGGTTGGAGGTTTTTTCTACAGGACGCGGGCCTTTAAAGTCGGTGCGGCGCGCAACGCTGAAATTACCGTCGACGCGGCCGCAGGGGCCGAAGGGAAACGGCAGACCGAGAGTGAGGCGGTAGGTTTTTGAAATATGACAAACGCACGTGTGTTGTCCATGGGTAAATTTTGTTTATACGGTGAGTTGTGCGCGAATATTCCCGGCGCGTCGACATAACGCCGGCCTTTGATGAGGAGAGACGAGCCGTGCAAGAGAGAGACGCCCACCGCCGCCGCCGTAATATACGTGCGTATGCGCGCGATGCAAGACGCAATTGCGCGTAGAACGTATAGAACAAGCGTATCCAAATCGCGACACGTGCACGCGACCGTACATGACGTACGATCGACCTGGCAATAACGGCGCAGTGTCATCGAAAGCTTGCGACTTTAATGAGAAGTTGGCACTGCTCGACTCGAGGCTTCTCGGATATCCAGCTACTAACTTAAATTCGCGCGAATTGCATGTTTTTGTACAAAGTTGAAATCTCTCTCTCTCTCTCTCTCTCTCTCTCTCTCTCTCTCTCTCTCTCTCTCTCTCTACGTCTCGTACGTCGTACGTACGTACGTACGTACGTACGTACGTACGTACGTACGTACGTACGTACGTACGTACGTACGTACGTACGTACGTACGTACGTACGTACGTACGTACGTACGTACGTACGTACGTACGTACGTACGTACGTACG
>NW_012130110.1:2109114-2113127 GCF_000143395.1 Atta cephalotes | reverse complement strand
TACGTACGTACGTACGTACGTACGTACGTACTACTACGTACTACTACTACTACTTACGTTACGTTACGTTACTTACGTTACTTACTTACTTACTTACTACTCTCTCTCTCTCTCTCTCTCTCTCTCTCTCTCTCTCTCTCTCTCTCTCTCTCTCTCTCTCTCTCTCTCTCTGGCATTTTGAATTTAATTTATACCCATGAGATAGCAGCGAAAGAATTTAAAGAGTGATATTGCACGCGTAGCATAGATAACCCACGGTGGCGCAAAAGTGCAGGTGTATCAAAGATAAAATAATAGTTATATGCGACAGTGCCAATGTGACGGAAAGAGCAATGTATGTAATATGTATGCAACATGTTTCAACATAGAACATAGAGTAGTGAGTGACGTACGTTTGAGGGAGCCGACCGAGAGAGTTCCACCCCATTGCAAATCCCGAGAATTACGTCCGGCGAAGCGTAAAACGACGCTGGTACTCCGTGAGACCCCGCGTAATTTGCTCGCCCAGGACCGCGTGTAAAAGCGGATTCCGCGCGGTGACATCGCCGTTCCGCGGCGACGCGGAACGCGTTCTCGCGTTCTCTGATGTACGACACCTGGCGTATGACAGCAGTGATTCATCAGCTACCGAAAAGCCAACGAATCTCTCTGTCTCCGTAGACTTCACCGACGCATGCTTGGAAACTATCCACGTTGCTTTCGTTTATCTCGAACAAGAAATACATATACATGTATCTCATAATAATTTGGATCGCTATTCAGACTCAACCTTAAATATATATTCAGTGCAAAAATATTCATACAAAGATAATATTTTTTAAATAAAAAAATTTTATTTTTAAAAAGTATAAAACATATCCAGCAAAAAATTACTCATTACATTAATGATGAAATAGATATGATTTCGATATCAATTCAACGACGATTTGACATTTAATTGATAATTATTTCTTGCTAGGTAATTAACAACTCATTCATAAAGAATAAAATAGACTATATTTCTCAAAATTATTGTATCAAAAAAATATGTAATAGCTAAATAAAATATATTATCTTAAAAATAAACGAAAATTAAAAATGGTATTATTTGGACGCACAAAAAGTATTCATACAGTCGAGAAATAAGAATCTAAAATCAGGAACATACTCGAAACTCGATTATTTATATTAGAATAGAACGTATTGTATAAAATTGCTAATTAATTTATTTTATTTTTTACAAATAAGGCTTTTTTTATAAAAAAATGTTCTTATAATACTTTTTGCACTCACTATATATATCATGTAATAAATCATAAATTCATAACATATGCAACAAATTTTGATTAATTTCATGTTTCTCAAAAAGTAATAGATGTTTCTTGTAAGATTTTTACACGAAAAAAATTTACTTTTAAAAAATCCATCATTCTTCAATTTTTAGAAACTCCGCTTTGAAATAAATAATAACGCATATAGTATGTGTAATGTTAACAGTTAAGAAATGTAACTATTTTTTTACAATATATGAAAATAAACATGATGAAGCTCCTTTCATTATTCGTGTACAGGTTAAGTGTTATGTTAAAATAATAAGATTTATAAGCAATATTTAATTTTCAAAAATATACTTTGATTTACAAAATTTCTGTTTTTCAACATTTGAATAATTTTTATATATTTTAGAATAAAAGAAAAAAATTGTAAATTATTCAAATTTATAGGTATTTTTTTAAATAAAGTCCTTGAATTTTCAAATCTGTGAACGATGGAATTTTTTGAATCTTTCATTTTTTTTCAGCAGTTAAAAAATATATGAAATATATATGAAATATATATTTGAAATTTATATTTGAAATATATATGAAATATATATGAAAATTATCATTTACGCATATTGAGAAATAGAAATCTTATATTATTAAACATAATAATTAGAAATAATATTGGTGAAAAAATAAGAATTTATTATATTTTTAATTTATGAAAAATTCTGAAAAAAAAATACTGTAAACTTTTTTATAAAAGTTATTTTATAAAAGTTTTCTTCAATTACAGAATTAGAAATCTTAAACTATTTTAAAATTCACGTATTTAAAGAATTCTAAAAAAGATATAAACTTTCTCTCAGTTTTCACTTCTAAAAAATATTTCAATTTACATAAAGAACTGTAAGAAGTTTCCTAAATAGAGAAAGTATAAAATTATATAGAAAATTTAAAAATTTCTGAAAAATTATACGAAGAATTCTAAGAAAAATTTTTATTAATTATCCATCGAAAAATTATAATTATTTAAAATTATTGTAAGAGAGTTCAATTCAATTCATGACAGACATATTAAATTTGAAAGATTATATCGAAATGTTCGAATTAAACATGTAGGAATAATTCAAAAATATAATTCTGGTTGTTTCCAAATGTGTGATGGTTAAGTAAACCATTCATCTCTTCCTGCATTAGTGTAACGATTAGATAAGGGCGCGAACGTCTATCGTGTGTGCGTGCATCCGTGTTGTGTTTGTATCGGAACAATCTCTGGCTTACTATAATTTGTAAGCCTTCAGCCATCGCAGGATAAGAAAGATACATCTCTCCTCTGCCTTGTAATTACAGGTTTCCATTTAAACGGCCGCGCCACGGGTTAGAACGCCCATTTGTCTTTAACTGGCGTCTAACAGACCACGTGTACAAGTATATCGGAGAGGTTTCCACACGCGGAGTCGAGATAAATTCCGCGCGTCGCAACTTTCTACATCGCGCGTACGGTAAACACACCTACGAGTAGTCTAGCGTGCAGCTGCGATGCATTGCCCGTCGATAAAAAGATTTCGTCGCGCTTTTTGTCGTAATCGTAAATTTACGTACGATGATAAATCGCCAGACGCGAAGAGACGTAACGTAAATCACGGTTGATAGTCTTACGAGTTTATTTTACCTCGTTGTCGTCTATCGATGATTTCTTTCTCTTTCGCTACATTTTAAGCCTGTCTTCTTTAAAAGGCAATGCCTCTCTCTTATTCTCATAGTCGTAGGTAATGAAAGGGCTATCGTTTAACATGGAGAAAGAGCCGCATTTCAATTCGACCGAGATGGTATGAGAGAGCGGAAGCGCGTCCGTCATAATAACTAGCAATCATCATCATTCACTTCACAAACGGGAAAGTCAAGGAACCAGACTTCCTCTCGTTTGTCTGTTGCGAGAGAGCCTGAAAGTAACGCGTGTTTATCACGACACCTACACCTCACCCAACACGCCACCTACTACGTCGGCAACGAATGTTGTTGGCCGGGGCGATTCTTATCTCGAGTTCTCTCTTCTCGGCTCTCTTTCTCTTTCGCCGCTTCTCCACCTTGTCTTATTTTTCATCGCGAAGGGACAGTAACTTGCACCAACAAGTTTTTCACTTTTTAACTCATGATCAACGTTACTGCTATCCACGATTATTTACTCGCACTTACCGTCTGATTAATACGATACATTAGTCTTTTAACTTCCCAGTTGGATGCTCCACTTTATTTTTCTTCGTGGAGGCGGTTCTTGTTGCTTACGAAGCAGCAAGTGGAATTCAAGTCTGACATTTGGCATAAATTCGCGAAGACGTGGCAAATTTAACGCGTAGCAGCATCAACAGGCTCGTAAAATACGAATCGAGCATGCGGCCTTTAAATGAGCAAGAAACACGATAGATAAACGAAGAGAGAACGGAGAAAAGGAAGGAACGTGAAAAGGACGAGGAAAAGGAGAGAGAAAGCGAAGAGAGTGACAGGGGAACGTAGTGAGAATGACACACTCGTTTCCATTTGAGCAATTTCAGGGCGACACAAGGTTGAGACGACGCGAGACGAGACGAGACGAGACGAACCGAGCCACACCGAGCCGTACCACGGTTGTCTTGCCGTCATGGGGAAGAAAGCCGACGAAACGCCAGGAACAAAAGAGATGAGACAGGGTCTGTGGGGTGCGCGAGCTGTCACCTGCATTGTATGTCGCCGGCATGTCTCTCTCTCTCTCTCTTCTCTCTCTCTCTCTCT
>NW_012130110.1:2090336-2109094 GCF_000143395.1 Atta cephalotes | reverse complement strand
TCTCTCTCTCTCTCTCTTCTCTCTCTCTCTCTCTCTCTCTCTCTCTCTCTCTCTCTCTCTCTCTCTCTCTCCCTTCGTTCATGTACGTCATCCGCACCGCCACCGCCACCACCACAACCATCACCACCGCCGCCGCCGCCGCCGCCGCTACCGCAGCTTCTCGGCTGTTCTCGTCTCTTTCTCGCCACCTACTTCCATCCTCCTTCAACATCTCGTCCTTGCTCGGGAGATTCGATGCTCTCTCTACGGGAACGAGGAGAGAAGAACGGGTAAGGAAGGTGGGAGGAGAGGGTACAATAGCCGTCGGCGTTGGTGTGCGCCGTGCCATGCTGCAGCACGCCTAATCACCCTCGGGCGGGCGTCTGCTATTGAGATGTTTAATTAACTCCATTGTGATCTCCTCTTTCGGGCTGCGACACGCCGCAACGGACCGATTATCATTGGACCCGAGGACAAGGGTTCACCGGTTGAATCCTGGAAATTTTTGCGACGCGTTGTTCGATTAAATCTAATGGGCAGCATAGTCGACGAGAGTGAGCATTCGCGAGATAGCAAAAAAAAATATAGTACACATAATCTAGAGCTCTAGATATTAACAAGAGTAACATAATCCTTTTATCTGCAAATTACGATGCTAACAACCGTATTTTTCTGTCAGCTTCTTTTTTTCACCATCATTTAGACCTAATTGGTTTATCATCCAATAAATGCTCAGTGATTCTTTAATATGATTGGTATCTTTAGATTGTAGACTTTATAATGTACCAAAGCAAATCATCGAGAAGTGGGGATGTCTCAATTCCTAGATAACGATACTCTGATGCAAAGATTGTACTGTTTTCTTTTGTCAGGTTTACCCAAGTAAGACACGGAAATCATAATAATACCATCATGATCTTATAAATATGTTTAATAAAATATATTTATTTTTAATTATCAAATATTCAATAATTTTTGCAATAATGTGGATCCAGATATGGTGAACGCTAAAGTCATGTTATCCTTTTCTTAAGTGTTAAGGAATTGATAATCTGATTTTAGCGTTACCGTATTTAGATTCACGTTATTGCAAAAATTTCGTAATGTCATGATAACATTATGACTTAATTATTATATGATTTTATGTTCTATCTCAAGATTCGCTGATTGACTAACGTTTATTACCATAAGTAGAAAAGAAAGACAAGTATTTATTTGCTTTCCTTTTCTTCGTCTAGTTTTTCTTCTATAGTTTAGTATACAGGAAAGGCACGCTACAATATATTTTAAAATTCACTGATTTCTAACGTAGATTAGATTAAAGATGGCGGATTAAAGATGTTTGCGCTATTCTTACTCTTGTATTCTATACTTACTTTTTTATTGTTTACACTACTTCTTAATATCTAAATCTTTACGCATAATCGGACAGAGCTATAGAAAATAAATAGTAGTTAGGGAATATATGGGGAACGAAATAATATCCTATATTAAACGACTTTTTACATAATTTTTGGGATATTATTTATTCACTTTCTTCTTTGATTATTACAAAATTTCATCTCGCCAGTATAACATCATGTTTGATGCTAACTTGAAGAATATTTAGAATATGTTAAATTACATTCTTATGGAAAGATCAAATAGAGACGATTAATACGGAACTACCTGCAACGTCGTCAACAAGCGCATGATGACAATAATTCCATGTGTGACTTGTCACCTTTTTCTGATGGTTAACTGGAACTATAGCCTTCAGAACGTAATTCTGCAAAGACGGTGGCTCGCGATACTACAACTGGTTAAACCGGCTGACTTTTAAATTGGTAAACGTTCGACACGACCGGATACGGTTTGCGAACAATTGGCACCGCAGCCTGTTGCTTGTAAACGATGTTGTGCACGACAGGTTGGCTCTTGTAAATATTTGAAGCTATCGGCTGCTCCTTGAAAATCGTCGGTATTCCCAATTGGTGCTGTTGAACGTTCTGTATCAGAGGTTCCTGTCCATAGACAGTTGGGACGAGGAACTTCTTATAGACATCCGCAGATGGTTTGTTGTAAACTACGTTAACTGGTTCTTTTCTAATTATTGGTGTAATCAGTTCCTTCTTGTAAACAGTTGGTGCAACTGGAGCTTGATTGAAAATGTTTGCGTTGACATTAGAGCGGGTCGATACGTCGCCATGAGAAACGCCAAATTCCCACTTGACGCCATCCTTGAAAGAAGATGGTACTTGAAATACTTGCCCAGCGCTCAGCGCAAAGAGGATGGTCAAAACGGCGAGATACTTCATTTGATCAGAAGTTTCGATAGCGTATAATGCTGAGAAACGATACGAACGAGAGAAAGTTGGCGACTGTTCTGTCGATCTACGCATCAGCGTGGCGCTTAAATAGTATCCGAAGAAACGCACCTATCATGATTGGGGATGGACCACTTTTTTTCGACTCAGTCGTTATAAAAGAAAAAACGACTAGAACTATTCTATTCATTTCGTTTTATATTTTATAGCAGTTTATTTAACTCTGCAGAAATTTACAGATGATCGATAGAATAACAGAACGATATGTTTGCAATGGCGTAGAATTACTATTTACTCGAATTATGAAATATATTTTTGGCAACGATTTCTCATAATATCACCTTCAGACCGGAGATTATGAAATATCAAAGAGATCGTCTCTCTCTTTCTCTCTCTCTCTCTCTCTGTCGTCACACAAATCGCGATAAAATCTCGATATGATGTGCGTTCTTTCATTTTGCTAATGTCACTACGAAATGTCACCCATTAATGAATGTCACATCCATCCGGATGGCAAGAATATCCGATGAATCGCGCAGTCAAATCACCTCGAAATATTCCGTCTGTATATTTCTCGTAACAGCGCCATTGGACGCGAGCGGAGTAGCGTGTTGTAAATTTTCGCACAGACGGTCTTGTCGCGCTAACCCATTCGGCCACGATCCAACAACGACCGGCGGGCTGCCGGTCCGGTATATTTTAAGAGCCGATGGTTGGTAGACGTATTATTTCGTGCATTTCGAATGCACGACCGCGTACTCCGTGCAGGCGCATTGAAAATCGGATACTGATTCCCAGTCGGACCGGCGCGGCGGCGGCGAGTCGCGCGGGCGGGTCGTTTAGATACGAATGATCATTTTGTATTCGAAACCCGGAATGCACTTTCGATGCCCGGCCATGTTTACTGTCGTATCCGCTTTATCTTTATTCGCGTGTTAGGTGTGCCGAATGGCCGCCCTGATCCGTCCTTCAGCCCGCACGAAACCGCAAGATCTGCATGTGACACTTATATTTTCAATCGTATCTCGTTGAAAAAGAAAAATGAACTAAAAATAAAGATTTTGCGTTTCGTGGGTTTCCTCCGTGTCCAGATCCATTCTTGGAGTGCCAAACCCGCGAAACGCAAAATCTTTATATAGAAAGCACCCGTGGAAGTCTCAAGAATATGAACTAAAAGTATTAAATAAGCTTTTCTCATCTGTCACATGACGCCAAACAATAAAAGATGTACGATAATTTATTATTAAACTGAATTCTCAATATTTTAAACTTACAATATCAGTTTTTATATTTGTATAATTTTCATGCAAATATCAATATACATATCATAAAGACGTTTATATGAAATCGTATGCAGTTGCGAATTATTGAGCGACCAACTGGACAATGAAGAATCGATGCTCGATTTCACAATTCGCGTCATAGAAAAGTGATAGTTATCATTTTTAAAATAATGAAAATCAATCTTCAAAACTAATATCTTTTTAAAAATCATGCATTTATATCTCTCTCAATTTACTTAGAAGACAGAAGTGATACTTGTTCTCTGATCAATAATTGTGTATAAAAAAGATGCCTTTTTAGTTAGATACCGTGAAGGAATGTTGATTATACGAAGTTACAGAAAAACGTCCTAATTATTTTTGCTCAAAAAATAAGTGCATTTTAATTGATTTTATTTATAGAAATCTATCTTATAAAATATATCTTATTCAGGTTATAACGTTATTCTGTGTATCTGTCTACTTAAAAAATAAAATTTGAATTGAGACTTTTCAAATCTCAAATTTAAAAATATGACATATTTTTTAAGCACTAGTAGTAAATTGCTTTTTAAATATGACATAACAAAGTTTCTAGTAACTCATCTCTGATAAAGGATGAAATTTCCACTTTACTTTACTTTATTGCAATGTTTGAATTTTGAAAATCCATGATAGTTTTAAAGAATACACATTATAATTGAATCAGTTAATTAGAAACTCCAGTAAAAAAATTTAACTTTTTTTGGAAAACCGAAAGAATCATTTTAGTTTTTACAATTATACTGTTAAAAATAACTATTAAAAATAATTAAAAATATGTAAAAAAATTGTTTCTTTATCTCTTAAGTTCTAGTTTTTACAACTGTATTGCTAAAAATAACTAAAAATATGTTAAAAAAATTGCTTCTTTATCTCTTAAGTAGAATATCACTTTTAAACTTATTTCCAAAAAGGAAGCTAATTTTTAAAATACTTTTAGTGTTTCTAAAGTAACAAGCATTTTCGTGTACATATAACATAGAAATCTTTAATTAAGCAATTCTGTAAATGTAATAATAGACTTCTGATTAATTTAAATAAAGGTATTTAACTTTATTGTTGAAAAACATACACAATTCATAAAAAAAGCAGCAAACTCGTAATACTGAATTTTAATATGCTAAATGATTCATTATTGAATGTATTTTTACAAAGTGTAATGTAAGGAAAATATAAATCATTATAAATCACCGTCCGTTCATTATGTTCCTTACGTAAATGACAGTTATGTAGACCTAGTATCTAGAAAACGAATGTTTGATTAATGTGTGTTTTTGAAAGAAATTCTATCTGTTCTGATTCCCCTAATATCTCAATTTTGATAAAAATTAACTTATATGGAGTTCTGAAATGATCGATTCATTTGAAAGTATAACAGAAATAAAATGAAATTATACTCACTATTACAATTAAGTTGTTGTTCTACTTCAGAAAGTTTTAAATGCTTTATTGAAAAGCTGCTTTGGAACGTGTCACTTTTCTATCAACACGGCGAATTATCGACTAAATGTCCTGCTATCGACAGATCTTTGCGAAGCAGTTCGAAGATAATCGACAATTTTATTCCGAAAAAAGATATTTGTTTACACGTGGCTAAAACGCCACTCTTATCGCAATCTCAACTGTCATTGATGTAGATTCGAGCAGCGTGACGATCGTCTATTTGTAATCATTTATACTACGACGTTCGAATTAGAAAAACCTCTTAACTTAAGCATACTGCCGCATGTCTGAATACATAATTACGACGTGACGGAGTTATTAATTGCACCGAGAGGTGAACAGTAGAAAAAGAGGGAGAAGGAAAAACGGATTCAGAATCAGAGATAATCGCACGGTTCATCATATTTTTTTCTCGACTTATCTGCGGTGCTTATCAATGATCGATTTGATAAATGTCAATGCGCGCGATAAAATATGGATGTAAGCAGCTTTGCGAACGTTTGGCCTCAAGTTATGAAAGCCTATTTGCATCTAATCGACACTTACGAGAGAACACATATGGAACTAGAAATATTTCGTTTTCTTTTTTTTTAATTAAATAAATAGCATTTGAATCAGAGGTAATGAATTATACACAAGTGTGAAATATGTTCAGCCGCTAATGTCGAGAATATGTTACGAATAATACAACGATGTGCCTCAGAGTTCCCTTTTCCTTTCTCTCTTGATCATTGCGACATTCGCATAACCATAATACGCGCGCACGCGTTTGATAAATGTTTTTCCGCGGATATAAATGTAAACGTAAGTAGTCCCATTAATAAGTGGTGCCTTGTGCGTGAAATTGTGCAATAACGTCGGTTGAAAACTTCATAATACGACTTCATGTTAAATCTTACATTTATTTATGATCTTCCAACTCTGCTATCTATTTCCCTCTTAGTAAATCCTCGAAAAATTTGACGTTCATATCTTTTAAATTTTAAACGCATTCAAAAAATGAATTGAGAAACAAGGCTATAGAATAAATGATTCCATAAATTTATCTTGTCAAGTTCTTTTCATTTAAAATATATTGAATGGCCGCGACTTTATTAAAATAATAATAATAATAATAATAATAATAATAATAATAATAATAACAACAACTGTGTGTAAGAATATAAAAAAAACTTTATAATAATTATAGAAACATAAGAAGCTTTATAATAATAATAACTTTATTAAACGTGATAAGTGCTTTATAATTTGAATAAATTTACGATAAAAATAATACACACTTGAGATGTGTTGACATGAAAATAATACAACATACAAAATAATACGTAGAAGAACATATTATTTATGTACTGGCGTAATATATTGGCGAAATGATAGTAGAGAGTGTGTGCGTGCGTGTGTATGTAAAAAAAAAACGCATGTAACATAAAAGTTATAGGCAATAATATTAATATTGCAGATAAGCGCAAGATCCGAGATATTAATCATTATTATTTACTAGCTACTCGTCACTTATATTCAATTTTCAAACGATATGCCATTATTCCGCGGCGTCTGGCCTTCATCTATGCGTCCTCTCTCTTTCCTCCAGCAATATTGTTCCCAGTAATGTTCGCATATTGCGATACGTAGCGAACGTAACTGTCGGTATTTTGCGATCGTTAAGCGAGTAAATGTATACGTTACGTATATGGGCCCCTTCTCCGCGAATATACGAAGCATCCAGCTGCCTCGTAAAAAGTCAAACGTATTACGCGTCCGCGCCACGACTCCGGCCACGTTGACATTTTGTGTATAAGCACGCAATATAATTAGCGGCCATAACCATAAATAAGATAATTTGCATGTATTTTGTATAATAAAGCTATTTTACGCTGAGGCACGAATCTCGTGCTTTATGGTCGCCAATGTTAAGAGTATGTGTGTACATGTGCATGTGCATGCGTGTGTGGAGAAAAAAATATTCTCTCTCTTACCAGATATACCGCCGGCTGCGGTTTTGGTTGCGGCTGTGGCGAAGTGGAATCGAGGACGCCGCTCTGCGTTTTCGGTTCGCCACCGACTCCGCGCCTTTGAGATTTATAAACTACGATTAGCTGGAAACAATTTCTCGTGCGCTTTCAAGAGTCGATTTCTTTCGTATTCGCCGAACGCCCACTGACTGTAATGTTTATGCGAAATGGTTGGTTATAGACGACTTTTATTAAATGTATCTCTCCAATTGCCGTATGTCCGCCAAAAAACTGCTTAATAGTCTAAAAGAAATTATCCTCCATATTTAGTGTAACTCAGTGGCTAAGTAGCAGTCGGGCGTAATTGATTCTTATCTTCGAATCCAACACAAAAAAGTACTACTTGATCGCAAAGTGAACGATTGCATTACTGAATGCATTTATTATTTAGGTAATTATGATCTTGTGTTATCACTGATGTATATGCGATAATCATTTTCTACGCGAAAAGAATAATTTTGCTGAAATGTCTAAAAATTTAGATAGATAAATTTGAAAGTAATTTTATCATAAACTATAAATAACTATTAAAATAATTATATAGAAAATTCAAATATGATGAGCAATGCTCAAAAATTTTTCATAATAATCAGTTCGAGCGTCGTAATTATTTTAATCCAATAAAAATTGCATCTTTAGCTAAATCTTTAGACACTTAAAAATTTAACTAGATACAGATCTGAAAGATTAATTTTGTTAAACCGATCAGATTAATTATGTAGAAATTCAAGCATGATATGTAATACTTTTGAAATTCTAGAAACCAGCTTGAGTTTCTCCATAATTATTTTCGTTCAATAAAATTATTTTCAGATCTACATATATTTAGAAATCTAAAATTTTACATAACATCACAGCAAAACCATTTCTTCTGTGTAATACATCTTCGAAACCATGCTCCAAGAAAGTTGAAGGTAAAGTAGCTGGAAGGCATATAGATCGTAAGTAATCGCTTTCGTGACGCGTCAACACAACGCGATGATAGAACAGCGGTCATTTATATAACTAAGATGTAACTCGAATATAACATTAGCATAACGAATCTTTGCCGGGAGGAAAAAAAAGAAGAACTTGAGACATCACCCATACAAACGGCTCCATTTGAACGTCTTAGCGGTATCCGATCTCATCGCCGCGGCGGTTGCAGTAGACGACCGGCTACGTGAGAATAACTGTAATGCATCGTATGGCCGAGGATACATAAATTTTCGTTGCACAGTGGAGTTAGTACGTATAGCTACGCCACTGCGGGACAAGAGAGCCAACCATTCGAGCAGTCAGACTGGCTTCGGTGTGCGGCCAGGAACAGTTCCTCGCCTAGCATACAAATGAAGAGTATAAACATGTCGTCATTATCTGCCGGATTTATAACATGGATACACCCAAGCTTGATGCACAGGTGGCTCAACAGTGGTTGCCATTTCAAATCGCCTGTTCCTCGCGCGTTGACACTACTGTCGGAGTATCGCGCGAAAAGTTTTAAAATAAATTAATTAATAACCTGATGAATTAATACCTGATAATATGTATAGCGATTTAATATATCTATCTTTCAGAAAAATGCTGCTTTCCTCTCAAACGCTCACCATAAACGAAATCGTAAAGACAGTCCGAAGATATTTTACAAGCGATTTGTCTCGAGGATATTATTAATCGCGCATATATTGGATTGTCTGGAAGTTCGTGCTGACTAACCTATATAATTTAATAAATTTATACTAAAATTTAATTAAATCTTCTGCGTTTCAATTTTTCTTCAAAATCGGCACGAACTTTCCGGACAACCCAATATATATATATAACTTTATATGTGACTTTATATGTAATACAAGATAAATATTTTTATATGTGCGTTCAAAATATTAGATTAGAATAATATCGTTTGTATACATCCTGATAACTGCCGGTAATAGATCTTAATAGTAAATTTCGCACGAAATAAATTCTACGTCGAAAAAGTAAACGCCATAAAATCTTAGACTCGATAAATTTTGCGAAATAAAAGAGAAATGTGCAAACGCGCGAGGAAAACGGTATATAATACTGCCATATTGATCGCACGGTAAAATGCCTGAAAACTGAAATACATCTACGTTCAAGAGGGATATTGCGTAATTTGCAGTGCGGGCTCGCGGTGATAAAAAAAGTGGCACTTGATATTTGCAATTGAAATCGACAACATCGACAAAATGGAAGCCGCGGTAACTATTTGCCGGGGCTTGTTGAAACGGAGAGCCGGCGGGCGTGCAAAATTTTTAATGTAATTTACTTTCGCGCCATGACGTAAGCATCCTACTGGTATCGACATTTCCACGAGTGGGCGAAAGAGAAATTTGTGTGAGTGTCGAATGCAGTATTATATGGCCGTGGCAATTTACTGCGCGCCGTTACATACTATTTACCGCACAATTTACTACGCGCGTTACAGCGCAACGTTACAAGAAAGGCAACATATGTACGTCGTTATATTTTCTCGGCTAATAATTTACGCGCATCCACGGAAACTCGATTTAAACACTTATTTCGATCCAGCACACACGTCCCGCGACTCTATCCAAGATAATTTATAGAAATATTAATGAATCGTGCAAGTGAAAAAGGATCTCATGTTGTTACGTTTAAGTTACCTTTAAGTTACGTTAAAATTTTTATCTTCCCTCGGCATCTTCCAATTATCAACGTACATCTTTCTCGCTTCTTTTTGTTTGTCTGTTCATAATAAATAAATAAATGCGTAACATCAAAATTATTGATTGCGTTCAGCAGAAAAAGCAATTTTACAGCTATCGTAAGATTCTTTAATATGACTGATTTATACATTTAGATCTAATGAGGAACTAAAGTCGAGATCAATCCATATTAAAGAATTTTACAATAGTTGCAAAGCTGCTTTTTGTGCTGAACACCAATCATTAGTCACTTGCAGCGGAATGTTATTTTACCACTTGTGGAAGTTGTTTTCATTGAGATAAGACTATTTCTTTGGATATAAAAGTATACTCTAATCAACGCGAAAAAAACTTTCAATGGCTGCAAGACAAGCGCGGCCATTGGCGTTTAACAAAAAAGCAGCTTTATACTATTATAAAATTTTTTAATATGATTGGCTTTAGTTCTTCAAATCTAATGTATGAACCAATCAAATATCAAAGAATCTTACAGTTGTAAAGCTGCTTTTCCTGCTAACCGCAACCATTCGTCCATTCCTCAATCTCACGACGTCCGCTGTTGGAATTGCCGGACGTAACTCGAAATGCCAGGACAGCACCGGCTGCTGCATCTGACGCACGAAGGTAAAGCAGTAATTAGCCGAACGACGTCTCCATCAGCACTCGGTTCGATACGTGTTGCTTAGGAGATAATGAGGCGCTCGAATTAATAATTTCCTGTAAAGATCCATAATTATTGACGCGATAGAGTGGGTGAAAAGGCAGGAAAGTGGCAGGATAATGAAAATGTTAATTAGGGCCATAATAAATAGCGCTTTTTGCCGCTATCGTATTCGCTTCATAATCGTCTTAACGTCGATGGTGCTTATCAATATTTGCATGAATGATGATCATGTGCGTGTCATTAAAAGGCATTGAATTCTATATTGATATAGCATAGAGCACTCTAGAAATATTCCCAAAAGTTTGCAGGAGCATTGTTACAACATTGCAGTATTGCTGTAATATTGTTGCAATGATTTATGCGAAAATCACGTTGTAATGTTACTGCATTATGTTGAAACATTGAAAGTCTTTAAAAAAATCTACTAATCAATTTCAAATAAGTAATTAATTGAAAAACCATAATTAAATACTTATTTAAAATACATACTAAAAGTATTAAACAACAATACTTTTAATATTTAAAATTAATAATTAATTACCGTTTTTGTGCTATATAATAAATACAATAGTATAATTGTTTTCATTATTAGTTAATAAGAATTATTATACTGATAAGAAAATCGCGATTGAAATTCCAAATAAGCTACGAAAGCGATAAAGGCGAAATTTGCTTGAATAAAAACAGATTAAAGAATCTCGCGCACTGAAATGATGAACGTTAAACACACACATCAAAATCTCATAACCATTAACGTTAACGCAACGGAACTGCAGCCTCCTTTTATCGGTCTCTGCCGTAACGAAAATTCGAAATAGCTTGGGATTCCCGACGTGACCGTTCGTCGCGCGTGTTTGCCGTGGCATTATGGAAAAAAAAGGGGGGAAGAGAAGGATAGAAAAAATGGGAGAGAAAAAATAAGAGTCAGCCCGCGGAAGCCTTCCTCCGCAGATTTTTCGTGACAAGATAAGCCACGTTCTGTTTACTCTGGACTGCCGTGGCGTACGAAGATGCTCGTTAAGCCTTTTAGTGCCGGCGTATCGCGCGAGCGCCCACAAAGTCGTATATCACCCGGAGGGGGTACCTCGGTTTGCACCGGTACCTTAACACCGCTGCACGGAAATGCGCTCGCATATAGGAGACAACGAGTCTGCACACTGATAGATCTCTCACCCTCATTCTTCATCGGGTGCATTTAAAATATATCGCATCTCTCGTGCGCACGCATATGGATGTTGAAAGAGGAATCTTGCTAAACGTTTCTAAATTATACTGCGCATTCAGCAACTGCAAACAGACCAGTGCTGTACTAATCACAATGATACACACACACACACACACACACACACACACACACACACACACACACACCCTCACACACACACACACACACACATATATATATATAAAAAACTAGTTATATAACTATTTTTATATACTATTTGAGTTTATATATATATAAATTCTAGCAAATTTTATAGTATATAATTATAAAATTTATATAATATATATAATATATAATATATAATTATAAAATTTAGTTTGTAAATATTATAATTATAGAATATTTACAAAAAATTTTAATATTTATAATACGATTATAATATGTTCTCTACATAGAGAAAATGTTATATTAACTAGTAACAGTTTAATGAAAAAAAAATTTATTAATTTAATAACAATATTAGTAAATAAATTCATCATCTCTCTTGTTTTAATAAAATTTTATTTGAATAAACAAGATTATTTCCAATTAGACTGCTGATAACTGATATTGTTAATATAATTTTTTCCATGTAATCTCTTAAACATTTCAATGACATATAAAAAATGCGCATGAGATTCATGCGCATTTTTTTATTTTACAAAATAGAAAAATTTAGTGTTCCTCGCAAATTTAACATCAAATCTTCCTATTTTAAAAATATCATGGACCAGATTATGGAGAAAGATTGTGAATTCTATGATGAAAATTATTAGAAATCATCGTAAAAATTGTGAGTCGGCCCAAACACATTTTCTAGATAAATATCTATAGCGCGTTAAAATGAATCAGTTTAACGGACTTCATTATAGATGAAGATTTCGCGATGAACATTGTATGAACGAATCGTCATTAACGCAAGGGAAAAGAGTGTACAAGATAGAAGCGTACGGAACTGCACTCTTCGAACCGCAAGATTCAGGATCTGATATATCCAGTCGAGGTGAGGTACGAAGCAATAACTGGTCATGTCGCCCAGTAATTCAGTAGCCAATTAGTTAGACGGCGGCAGGAGAGTTGGCGAAGATGTCTATCTGGTCTCGTACGAGGCGGGTGCGCCATCAGTGCTGTTGCAGCTTCCTGTATTTCACCTACACCAACGATCGCCTCTCCATTTACTCGTACAGGCACATTCCGTATGTAGAAACGCCAGTCGAGTACAGGAACACCGCGGTATCCCGGCGAGAGGCCCTCACGAAAGGCACGCGTGTTACCTGTTGGAAACCGATTCAACAACGATCCACTCATCCCTAACCAATCTATCGGTCATGGCCGAACGCAAATCTGTCGTTTCCTTGAGTAAGATCGAGCTGATATGTCTCCAATGCAGCGCTCGTTAAGCTCATCGATTTACAATGACAGGTTTTTACGGTTCGAGAGGTAGTTCGGCTCATTAAAAATTTTCAATAACAAACTCTATATCAAACTTAAAGAGTCTTCATGTTTTTCCGTTACGAAGAGAGCGCTTTATATCGAATTGAAATTGATTTTCTATCACACGTCGGCTTTCGAACTTTCCCGCTACCGGGCAATAGAGACGTCGTCTTGCGCGAGACGAGTAATAAAGTTACTCGCCGGTACGGACCGATGCGGACGCAACGATTTTCCCGAATTTAAGAACGTGGATTTCAATTAGCCGAGCGACTCTCGAGGAGGCCGCGGCACCCGATAAAATAACGAGGAGCCAAGCCCTCACACGAGCAGGTTTGAGAGAAGTAAACCCACACTTTCTTGACTCCGGGTGAATTATGCTCTCCCCGGACCATAACTTACCCACACGGAGTTAATGCGTGCTTGTGCAATCCCGCCTGCCACGGTCCAGCCTACCTGGGCTAATGAGTAGGTGTTTGTTGGACATTCTGACACGTTTTACGACTCACCAGATTACTTCTCCCTCTGCATCGATAGATAGAACCGACGGCTGCGGGCAGGCGGCAGCCGTTGGCTGTTGCCAGCACCACGAACAAAGATTGGAATAGGACAGTTGATTTACTACGGACAGCCGGCGCGATTTCATTCGAGGGATACGCCTGGTATCGCCTCGTTCGTTACTCTCGCAGCCTCGTCGATCTTCCGAGCGATTTAACTCTGGCCAAGTCGCCCAACGAACCGACGAAAAAATATTCGTCTATAGAAGAAAACCAACAATCGTTTTTCAATCGAACTACTTACGTAGAGAGAAAATATATAATCTGCAAGTGTTTTTGTTTATATTATTAAAAAACTATAGTAGTATATGTCAGAGATGGGACTTGTAATCAATCCTATTATCAACTTTAAAAATTGATATATATTATGTACAGTACATACATACAATTACGTAGAAAATATTTTGTATTTATATTTTGTATTTATATTGATATTGGTTCTTGTAAAAATTTTTATGTTAAATTTTTAATATATTCGTATGATAATTTAATATAATTAATGCGTGATTGAATTAAATTAATAAGTATAGAGTATTTCTTGATTTTAAAATAATACAATTTACGAGCGAACGAGTGAACAAATTACATAAAAATAACGTATTTTGAAATGGAAATTTTAAGAAATAAAATGTATTAATTTAATATATTATAAGTATAATTTTTACAGAAATGTATTAAATTAACATATTTAAATATTAATTTTACTAAAGAAATACGCTTTCAAATTGATTACAAATCAGCAATATATTTTGTGCTAATTTTTTAATAATGTTTGTGTTACTTTCTAACATATTCACCTTATGTTAAATTAACACACAATTACACACAGTGAATTCACTGTTTAAAACACGTGAAATATGTTACATAAATTTCCCAACTGTGTACGGACACATACATACATTAAACCGAGATAAGATAAAGTAATGCGTTGAGAGATGAGATTCTGTGAAGCGAGGAAAACTGCTTTAATCGAAAGAATTCTTACATGATCGATAATCGGAGTAAGTGCCTTAGGGCGGAATAGCCACCGACCGTTATCGTCGCCGTCAACAGAGATTAGAATAACGCACTTGATTTACTACGGACAGGTAGCGCGCTTTCATACCGAAGGATACAAGCGTCTCGCTCGTTACTCTTTGGGCCTTGTCGAATGGAATCGGCTCGACGATCTGCTGAAGGATTAAAAATTACGATTGATGCTGATTTACTGCCGCGTTACCTCGTACCTCGCGACTCGCGATTCGTGAAAATCCCTCGTATATATCCCCGCTTCGACAATGCCGTCGCATTGATCTTCCTTTATGCGTACTCCGATGCAAAGCGATGCATCTTATTTATCCGCGACGTATTTCGTCAGGTCACGAAATGTGCGGCTTCTACTAACTTTCCTGGCAACATTACACGGAAACACACTCTTCAGGATCGAATCAATTAGGGAACCATCTTTATCTTATCTTTAAAAAAAAGAGCCTGAACGATTGTAAAACGCAGTAGTAAGTTAAACCAATGTTTTTCAACGCACATTACGTTAAATTAATGACCCAAATTTTTTTAAGGTAATCATTAAATACTTTAACGCTCAACGTAAATCTTTTATTAGAAACCGCTAATACGACATTCAGAAATAAAAAGTAAAATTCTTTTAAAACTTTTATTTTTTATTTGATCGGTTTAAAAATAATTTTGTTGCAGTATCGCATTGGTTAAAATGAGAGTAAACGATATGATTTATACAGAGGTAATTTACACAATTTTTAAAACATTTCTTATCTTTTACCTTTCTCTCTTTTTATTTATTTCTAAATATTTTTCGCTTTTTTTACCTTCTCTAAAATTTTTATTGTACATTTGGAGACCCTTTGCGATACACTGGCTGAAAACTCTGCGTTAAATGCTTATAGAATGATCTTATTTATTGATCTTATTTTATCTTATTGATATTATCTTATTGATTGATGATATATGTATTAATCTTTTAGTCTTGTATTATAGTAGCAATTTGAAGAGATCTTTATTACGGGATTTCGTGTTCCTCTTTTCTTCTCAGGTAATATTTTATTTCGAGAGGCATATAGAGACAGATAACCGCTGCGGATAGCACAATAAATTTCGTGCGACATCAATTTTGGCAAAATTGTAAACATGTCCGGTCTGGACTAAAAGGTCGCAATCGCCTTTACGGCGCGCTATCTGATTTTCGGAACTCATCTAAATAATTCTAAATAGACTCCTTCGCAACGTTTCTTTTTAGTGTTTTTCTTCTTATCGAGATGCTTGCGGCGGTTCGCCGAAGGTAGACGCGTTAACGTTGGATGCGCTATTTCGGTTCGCGCCGTATCCGCTCGTAAAAGTCGCCCAAGGCGTGGGCATCCATCCTAATTAACAACCATGGAACCAGGTACGGGACCATCTGATATTACGGCAGGAATATAATCCGCTCGTTACCAACACGAAGCCCACACGGACAAACACTCTTTACCACCGTAAAGCGCCTCTTTGGCTCCTCTTCCAGTTTGGACGCGATAGGCATGGCGCCTTTGGACGATAACAGAAGAGAAAGATCAAAAACATTCGCCATTTGTAGCACTCTCTTTTCTCTTAATTGTATACACATTGTAAACATATTTATACCGAAAAAAATCTGATACACTGAAAAAAGTTTCTGATTAAAAATGAATGAACCAGAAGATTCAATCAATCAGAATTCTAATTATCTCAACTAGAAATTGCAATAAATTCAAATAGAAAATTCTGATTTGTTTATTTTCAACCAGAGTCCTAATTAACGCAACCAGATTCTCTTTTCAGAGTAATAATAATCTAGCTTAAGATCTGTTCATTTCGAAAATCTCCAAAAATTTTTGCTAAAACGAGATAAATATATACTTACATATATTTGAACATTGAAAAAAGAGAAAGAAGAATGTAAAAAATGCAAGCAACATGAACAGACCTCTAGATAATAATTATTAAAGCTTTGATGAAATAATTTCTATTAAAAAAAAAATGTTCAGTTAATATAACTAAAATTAATTAAATGCTAATTTTATTTTTATAAATATTATCTTACTTTTTCTAATTATTACCAAACAATTAATTGATTATTATTATGTTTAATAATATTTACTAAAAATTGCAATTTGCTAAATAAAAAATTTGGTAGCCATTAGCAGACTTCTTCTCAGTATTCCTCTACAAATATATGACAACAATAATTTATAGTCTTGTATCTAAAGATATATGTACGACATAACAGTTTTTTTTCCACATATTTTAGTACTAGAATATTCGAAAAATCTGATACGATCGGCTACGAATATAAATGTAAATATAAAACCCATTTAACAACGATCTTGGCAACAAGCGCATTGGATAATTGATGTAGAATGTAGTTTTTATATTTTTATGGCACGATGTCTCAGTTATTTTATAATGCGATGCGCATTCTCATACGTTCTCACACGTAACGCGTGAGGACGCGTAGGAAACACTGACATTATCGTGAATGAATAGCGGTATAAGTTTCAAGTAATTATGCAGCGCTTTTCTCACGTTTCGATGTTATCGCATTCGTTACTGCCACAGATTGCAGAACGGATGACTTTTAATACGTTACTGAATAGGCAATTCTATAAAGCGTCACGTGTAAATCAGTAACGAACAAACACACGTGCGTTCTCCTATTATACGTGGAGGCGGGCGGGCGGAAACGAGGAGAAGGTATCACCTATGCGCTACCTACGCAGTTAGACTAACCACATTGTAATAAATATAATAAAAATTCCACTGGCACGTTATTCTGCAGTCTTGAGTTACTCGAGCGATTCGATGGAAGTGACGTGAAGGCACAGTGTTGCCAAGATCGTTTTTCTCGACTCGATTTACCGCTCGTCACCAGTCACGATACGCATACCGGTGCGGATTAACACGAATAACGCCGTAACTTCTCTTTCAACGCGATTGACGGTATCTCTAATAAATAGCGACTCGACAGTTGTCACAGCAGTATAGTGAAAAGTATAAATTATGTGTCGATGTCACGACTAACGATTCTTTAAAGACATTCTGCTCGTAATATATCGATTCAAATATTTCTCGTTGATACTAAGTCAGCGTATCTGCCATAGTGCATTACACTGTTCCTCGGCCAAATTGATGTAGAAATCTAGATTAATGTACTGACGCGATATGAACAACAATTGCCAAAAGGCAGTAATCGAGCCAAGATGACTGATTATAATAATCAACACTTTGAAAAAATTTTACTAAATTTTAATAAATATTTATTTGATATAAGAAATATATTAATTTGATTTAAATATAATTTTTTTTTAGTAAATTATATTTATATTTATTGTAAGTAAATGTTTAGTTAGCATTATTGAAAAACATATATATTAAGATATAGTAAATTTTTTCTCAATATAGATGATAGATAGATTAACGCTACCATTATACACATTATATTTTCTCGTTGACATTAATAAGGCAGCGTATCTATCATTGCGCATTACGCTGTTCTTCGTCCAAATTGATGTAGAAATCTGGATTAACGTAGCGCGACATGACACGAACATCCGATATTGAAAAGCAAATCGCATTCGCGACTCAGGCTTAAATGATCAAAAACAAGGTGGAAACAGCACGTCACGTCGATTCACTCTCTTATAAATTACGCCAGCACGATGTCTCGACGATCTCGACTTATTTGATCGAGCGTATACCGAAATAAAGTGAAACACAGCGGCGAACGTGGCTAAGGTGGTTATAAACAAAGATACAAACTACCGTGGCTCGCGGGACCGCGGCTCCACGCATGGCTGCCGGCGATAGAAGCAGCCAGTTCCGCTTTATGATCCCATAAATATCTCAATAGGATCTTAAATTACCCCACTACCCGAAGAGTCTGCGACTCCCTCAACCGCTGGCTGCTGTTCCGCCGCTCTGCCGTTGGCTGCTGCTGGCTCTGGATATACATTTACCCGGCCGAGTTTTCGGTGGAGACGTTACTGTTATTTATGGGCTCGTTTATCAAGGTGGCACCCCTTTCCCCTATCGTTGCTTCGATGCAGACTATCCGCCACTGCGAAGCCAATCCCGAGATATATCGCTTCGATACCAATCCGGGTTCTCTCTCTCTCTCTCTCTCTCTCTCTCTCTCTCTCTCTCTCTCTCTCTCTCTCTCTCTC
>NW_012130110.1:2087982-2089863 GCF_000143395.1 Atta cephalotes | reverse complement strand
GGTTCGTCTCTCTCTCTCTCTCTCTCTCTCTCTCTCTCCCTCTTCATCTTTCCCTCTATCTCTCTCTTGGTGCCGTACTTGAAAAAGAGAAAGAGAGAAATGAGGAGGTCCCGAAGAGGCAGTGAGCTTCGTCTTCCAGATCCCTTCTTTCAACTTTTCGCCTGGAGGCACACCCCAAAACTTCCTTCGGTGATAAATGTTTCTGAAGAATCGCACCCGCGCGATAGCGGCAATTAGTGGTGCCTCGTTTGTCTCCTTGTCTGCCCTCGAGGTTGATGAGCCTGCGGTTCTGGCTTGACGCTTCGAGTCCATTGCGAAACAATGAAACTGTTGAATTTAGGTCTACGCGACGTGAAATAGCTCGCCGCAAAATAACAGTGTCAAATATTGAGAAACGTAAAGCTTTTTTTTTAATTTAAAATCAGTCATTCTATTTAAATCAACGATAATGTTGCAAGTTCTAACGCGAACATCAATGTCAGCTGAAATTAGTCGGATATAACGACAGTAACAGCAGACATAAAGTACGCGATCGGGTTTCCGGAAAAGCATATACAAATTGGTCGACGTCGTCTTGAGAATATCCCGGGAGTGAACATTCGGTCCTACAGGGCCACTATAGCATGCCTGATCGTGTGCCATATCCGCATTAACCTTTCATAGTGTTCATGTAGCGCCGAAAAAGGATCGTAGTTTTAGGTTTCCTTGTCGGAAGACAAATAGCAGCAGTCGACAGGGAGCGCAGCCCACTTTGTCCCCGACAGCGTGGCGAATAAACGCCCGATCACTTTACGAGGTAGACGGGGTAAGAGTTGAAGCGGATAGAGCGCGAAAGAGAAAGAGACGAGACGAGGGAGCAGGAAGGAGAAATCCGCCCCTTCTCAATTCGTACGTAGCCACCTACACCCCCGAGGCCAACAATCCATTCTAACCCCGCCAACACGATCCAACCCCCGATCCGTAGTGGAGGAGAGAGAGAGAGACAGAGAGAGGAGGGGGGGGGGGAAGGGAAGATAGTAGTAGGAGGACTTTGGGAGAGAATCCCTCTCGGTCCTCTCAGCCGGGCAAAACCGCGGCGTTGATGTGAAAGCTGATAACACCAGGTCTCACCACTCCACCTGATTAATTTCCGTTTCTTCCGCGACGCGATTTATGGTTATTAGCGTTTCGCTAGTTTCGCGTTGCTGTACTTTGCTATCTACGAGATAATCATTACGCGAGCGTGTGAAATCTAACAGAGAGAGATTTTCGTAAACAATCAAAGTCTGAATATATAGTGACAAGCGAGAAGCGATCTCTCTTTCACGAGAAACAAGCTTCCGTAAATAATCCTCAAGAAACTCTACCTCTTTTCGTAAATATTCGTTAATGTCGTAATATTTGGCGTTTGTTCAAAGCAGCTACGCTTAGCGCTGATATACAAGATTTTATATATACGTCAGTTGTTTGCACGTGGGAATTTAGAAGAGCAGTCTGTATACGTCTGCGACATGTACGGAGCGAATCTGAGATGGTACGGTGGCGTATATATCGTCAGATAGCGACGATGACGAGTCAGAACCTCAAAGCGCGCAGGTCCGTCTCTAACATAAACTGTCCTACAGAGGAATAATGGAACGGCAGCGGAGGAAAGAGCCGGAGAGAGGCGAGCGTTGCCAGCGGCTGGCAGACAAAGATAAATAAACGAAGGAAACGGTGTTCGCGCACAAAGGGAAGCAATATCCCTGTCTTTAACCCGTTGTTCGGGACTCCGCTCTCCGTCGGCTCGTAGAGCTGGACGGAGAGCTAATAGCGACCGTGGTAAACAAGCCGCTTCTGCCACGGAAACATCGCGGCCTCCGCAGACTTTCCTCTTAATCCACGCCGATCCCTCTCTCTCTC
>NW_012130110.1:2082562-2086007 GCF_000143395.1 Atta cephalotes | reverse complement strand
TCTCTCTCTCTCTTTCTCTCTCTTTGCTCTTCTGCCCTTTACAGTGTTTCCGCCATCGTACTCTATCTTCCACTTACTTCCATTCAAGTCCTTCCACTCGCCCTCTATGTATCTTCACTACAACCCCAGTCACCCCTTACTTCTTCCACAACCATTTCCGTTTCTCTCGTCTTCTTGCGTTCTCTCTCGCTCACGGAGATGTCTAGTTTACTTCTTGGGCTTCTTCTCTGCGACGAAACCACACAATTCGCCCGGATACTTTATTGGTCGCCACGTTTGCTCCGCCGGAAAGTTATTCCAACCCGTCGGAGCTTCGGATTCTTTTTCAGACAAACAAATCTACACGATGATCCTATCGCATATATTATATAATCGCATTTATATATATAATATATGCGCGCGCACGTGTGCGTGCGCGCGCGCATGTGTGTGTGTGTGTGTGTGTGTGTGTGTGTGTGTGTGTATGTAGTGTTCGTTATCCATTGCTTTTCCCCATCCGTCGTTGTCGGTTGATAAAACGATAAACCAAATATCCCACTAGCGCAAGCATTCCGTCATCAATAACAGAGCCGGAAAACCTTAATGTTTTACAATTTTACACACCTAGTTAAGTATGTATCGAAGCAAGCTGCCTGAGAGGCCGCAATGTGAAACACAGTGAGATGATATAAAGGCACAAGTAAAACATGTCTTTGTAGAATTATGCACACTCATTAGCACGTAATAAATATGCTAACGCGTTTTATACTATCTGACGCTAGTCATTTTTCTTCGTTCAACGCTTAATGTATGCAGACTCATTATCGATGGCTGCTGCCTTGCAACATGCCACAGAATAGTCGTTTTGAAAATGTTGCAGAGAATTATAGTGTAGCAATACAATAAGATAAATATTTTTAAGCGAGAAGGCAGTTCTGAAGTCAATAAATAACGATTATAAACGTTATTTATATATGGTAGGTATAAACAGGAGACGTATAAATAAAGAGATAAATTTAAATCATGAAAAATATATTTTTCTTAATTTTGCGACATTGTTACATAGTAAAAAATATTTTATCTCTATGTTGAAACTTGTTGAAATGTTTTATATTGAATTTTTAACATATCCGAATTTTAATTTATTTGAACAATTAATAATAAATTGATACTTAATATTTATTAAAATAACACAACTTATGAATTAATGAACAAATAAAAAATAATATAGTTAATAATATAGTTTTAAAATATACATTCTAAGATAAAAGAGAATATAATGTTAATGTTTAACATGTAAATATGAATTTTACTGAAGAAATACGTTTCTATTGTTTCAAAATTCTGTTAAAGTACTACATTTTTTATGTTAACTTTTAATAATATTTATGTTATTTTCTAGCGTATACATCTTGTGTTAAATTAACACAAAAGTTTAAATGAACATGTGAAATATGTTAAATTTAATATAAATTTTCCAACTGTTGGAAACTCGCAAGCAATAACTTGCTCTTCGCTGGTCCCGATGTTCCTCTTATCTCAGAACTCGAAAAACTCTCGTATTTTAAAGAGTATCGAACTCTTATCCCTCACGTAATCAAACGTGAGCGCGAAGACGGAGGAAAGCAATCTCTCAAGAAAGTCTGAAAGTCTACGCCGTGTCCGAGTATTCAGACATTATCGTGATTGAGCGTGCCAACAGTAGGGTTCGCCGGGTTGGAGGGCGAGAACTGAGTGATTTAGTGGGGTGGCTACTCGACGACTGACCGAGATAACCTGCCTGTCCACGGAACAACCCCATTTGTCCAATGTCTTCCGCTACAAAACTGCTCCGATGCCCTCCAGGCTCGCGTCCTTTTGAATAATGATAGCGCTTTGTCAACTAACAGCCTGCCGATAGTACGTTAGACACGTACGAAAGAAAGTATGTATGTTGAATAAAATTTCACGTTCTCGCGAAACGTCGTCGCATTTTATCAATAAGGAAAAACAGAGTTATTTGCAAATCGTTTTTAATTATCTTGATTATGTGACTTCAAATAATATTATTTCTGATACCCGTATCAGATATTAGAGTTTGAGTTTGATCAATCAAAGCAAAGTTTACTAAACTTGATATTAGTTTCCTTTTTTCCAATAGATTAATTTCCATATTTAGTTTGATACAAACATAAATCAACTTCTAGATGCTAATTATTATTGTATAATATTATTGATGCCTCCATTAAATTCAAAATACAAAATACAGTCTGAAGGTTCAATATCAATATATGATAGTGTCCAGACGATTAATTATTATATAAAATCAAATATTGTCCAATTATATTAAACGTCTAGGTGTTGCTTAAAATACTATGCGATTCTCTTAATATTTTGTACACTGACGTTGCAAAATATTAAGTAAACTACATCGGCGTGTTACCTGACCCGCAACACTCTGCCGCGTGTAAATGGTATTCTGAACCGAATCCATTTACGTCGATCGACTTGACGCCACCGTGTATCTTTATTCTATTCTTTACACTACCTGTGGTATCGATGACACCGGCTCTTCCATAAGATTCCGGTTACATAGCCTACCTTGATCTCTCGTACATCTAGGAAAGAAGCACGTCTACCCTTTTTTCCCCTTTGTTTTCGCCCCGATAGATTTATTGCTATTGACTCATATCTTCTCAGAGAGCTACCTACTTTGTCCTACCCGAATAGAGACATGTATACTGTCGATATATAAAAATATGGAAGAATACGAGCTTATACGAGGGGAGACGGCGATAAAATATAATTCACTACTCCTTGCCTCTTTTCAAGCATATACTCTTTATTAATGTTATTCCATATCATTTTTAATACTCAGTTTATGATCGTAACGAGATCGTAACACGATGTGCGATCGAAATATAAAAATATTACTTCCTCTCCCCTACTTCGCGATATAAATATTAAAGTTTATTAGATTTGAAATGTACCTCGAATGCGAAGAGAAGAGAAATGCGGATTACGTTCAGTGTGTTCGGTCAAAGTCGAAGAGAACGAAAGCCAGGATGAGTGGAGATCCCGGCTGCGCGAGAAGAAGCAAAATGGATCGAAAGAAAGAGATTGTAGAAGAGGCAGAGCGGAGAGAGAGAGAGAAGATTCTCTCGCCGACGGAAAGAGACGGAGAGAGCAAAAGCCCGAGCGGGTGAGCGAGGTGGGCTGTGAATTTATATCCTCGGTCAGCCACTTGGAGCCATCAGCGGCTCGTTTGAAGTTCCACCTTGGCCGAGCAGACGTTATAAAGACAAACTATGCCTACGGCACCGTCATGCCCTACCACTTTATACCATAATTCTTCAAGCCGATCCACGAAACGGCCACTCGATCTCGACCGTGAGAGGAAAGACGTTCTCTCTTTCTCCTTCATCGCACAGCACGTTTACCCATCCACACCGATCCACGGCATCGAACCTCTCTATCTCTCTCTCTC